>NW_024533077.1:0-65919 GCF_016097555.1 Gigantopelta aegis
ATAATTTCTTGTTAGGATCATAACCACCTTAAACTTTCCAGGAACTTCATAGGCATAAACTTGTCTGATATCTGAACTAAACTTGTATGTCATTGTCCAGTTTAAATAAAAATCCAGAATATGGGATAAAGCCACTATATTCATAAAGTAGGTCGTGTGGCTCTTGAGTGAAGAAAATCCATCTTGGGTCTAGTGGTCGACTCATAATTATATGCAGCAATAATACTTCTAAATAAATTATCTTCTGGAATATGAAAAACTACAGCACTGCTATTAGAAAAGATTCTTGTCACCAGTGTAGAAAACATTTGTTTTTATTGGTCCACATGTTATGGTCTACTGTTACCCAAGTGACTTAACAAAATTCATGCCAAACCATGTTGTCCATAATAAAATGATTTTCCCATTACTACCAACTGTATGGTCTTATCAGAAATTGAGTACTTAGACTTCTAAGTGATACGTTTTTCTTAACGGAAGTACCTTTGGCTGTTGAGATGCTGTATTATCATGATGACTCCGCGATAGCGTTCGAAGTGATTCGGCGTGCAAATTATGATGACGTACACGAGCGATACTGTCATATATAGAATGCACAGATTAAAATCTTCCTCAATGTTAAATTGGAGAATATGGAGTCAAGAGACATCATGCATAATAGACTCTGTGATCAACCACGAAGTTTCCATCTCCGCCTTCTACGTATATTATTATTTTTACTATAGGAAATGATTCATTCATTCAATTTCGGATATTGTTTACAGTCATGATTGGACACTATACCATTGTTCAATGTCATCCATATACTGGTTATACATTGAATAGGTTCATACAGTTTGTTACACATATCACAAGGACTACAATAGGGTCCCACCATCTATTATAGACCACTCATCTCTCCATTTGAAGAATTTATTATAAAGTTGAGGATCACTACCAAATTTTTTCAGGTAATCACCAGATCAGCAGCTCTCGTTTAAAATCAAGTCCATTGATGAAAGAATGGGAGGAACGATTTTAGGATTTGACAAGTTTGCCCCTGATATTATTTTACTGGAACTATATCATTAGTGAAGGCATTTCTGTATGTTTTTTCCGTAATATAGTCTTCACATACAGCATTCTCAAAAGCCAAATAAAACTTGTACTTTGGTAACAAAGAGAAGCAGTCAGCTTTACATTGATTTTCCACATTTACTATGAGACGACGACAAACAATATGTTTTCTTTAAGCCCTTACTGCATGTAAACGAAGACGTTTACAATTAACTTATAAAGCAATAGCTGTTTTAGTTCTGTTTTCAAGATAATTTCTGTTAGGATCATAACCACCTTAAACTTTCCTAGGAACTACGTAAGAATAACTTTGTCTGATATCTGAAGTAAACGGTTATGTCATTGTCCAGTTAAAATAAGATCTGGAATATGGGATATAATTCATGATATCTAAGAATATTTAGTGGTGGCTCTTGAGTTAGAGAAAATCCACCTTGGTCTAGTGGTCGACTCATATCACTGCAGCAATAATACTTTTAATAAATCACCCTTCTGGAATATGAGAAACTACAGCACTGCTATTCAAATAAAGATTCTTGTCACCAGTAAGAAAACATTCATTTTTATTTTGTCCACATGTTATTGGTCTACTATTACCAAGTGATTCTACAAATTTATGTCAAACATGCTGTCCAATCAATAAATTTTATTTTTCCCTAGTTCCAACGTAGTGGTGGTCTATTAAAAATTGTAGTACTTAGATTTCTACAATGATAAGTTTTCTTAACGGGAAATACCTTGCCTGTTGAGATGCTTCATATGATTCCGTAATGGCGGGTCGAAGTGATATCGTGTAACATAGTGACAATGACGTATATGAACGATACTACTGCCATAGTCAGAACGCATAGGATTAAAATCGCTTTCTCCATTTTAAATTGAACAAGTCAACTAACATCGTGCACGATAGACTCAGTGATCTAACACCAATCTCCGCCTACAGATAAGTATTACGTTATATATACTATTACGATGTGAAGCTACGTTCAGAACGGAAGCACTTTGCACAGGTACATGGCTACATTTGCTGTATAATCGCATTCGCTCACGTGATCGGAAGTTGGGTGATACACCTGCTAAAAGGATTAAGGGAAAGTTTGATAGAAGGGAACAAAGATATTGAACGATAAGTTTTTATGTAAGGGTTTTTTATTATTTAGCGCAACAATAGAAATATGATTAATATTATATGCTAGTAATCAAGAGAGTACCGCAATTATTTTTTGACACAAGCAGTCAACTAAGGTCATCCTCAGTATTACAGAGAAAAAATACATAAAAAATGGTTGTATTTTCATGTATAAGGTTAAAAAGTCTTGCAGTGTAACTTAATTGAAATTAGTTTTGTTATGTTCATATAATTAATTCTAAGATGATTATAAAGTGTAATTTGTTGTTGTTTGTTCTTCACATGTTTTGGAAGTGCCTTACTCCATGTCCTGTCTAAATGCAATGAACTTATGAGTTGAATTTTATCTCTGTAAAAACATCTCTCTGTGCATTGAAATAGTTAACAGCATCATCAGAGATAAACCATTTGGGTAAAATTACATCACAAGTCTTTTTAAGTGCTGTTGAAAATGAATTGAATGGCCATTGCATCTTCTTTATTGGATAACATCCATACAATAGGAATTTCTCCCCCATGCTCACAAATGATATTTTTATAGATTGAAGTCAGACTTGTACATGTTAGTCCTATGTGTAGAATCAATGTAGTGTAGTGTCATGTCTAATTTCTGTACATATCCTGTTAAAATTCTGTTTGTAAACATACAAGGAAGTTGTCATTTGCTAAATTGTCCAGTGTGTTTATCTTGATTTTTCCCTGGCTCTTAAGTAGAATTATAGGAAGTCATTCTTATATCTGCTAAATTCTTCAATGCGTATTTTGTCTTAATATTATATTATGAAAGTCCTGTCTAGTAAATTAGTGTTCTCTGTCTATATGGTAATCTGGTATGTATTGAAATCAACATTCAGACATGTAGAATATATTTCATTAGTTTTTTTTATGTATTTGGTGGAACACTTATGAAGTACAGTTGTCATAATTCTAACCTTTTACTCAAATGATATTAAATGTATATGTTCCTACAGTTATTAACGAGACATGACAATCATTATTTTATACAGAAACTATGTTGATTTAACCAATGTATATTTATACAGGCTGTATTATGCAAACTGAAAGTAAACGTAATGCTGTGGTTTTGATTATACAGTTGTTCTACAGAATCAACTGTTTACATAATGTTAGAACAAATAACAATTGTTTTAAACATAAATCAGTATTATTTGGTACATAGTCATTACATAGTACAATAGTAATCAAAATTTAATATGTTTACTTTCAGTTTGGCTTCATGCAACCTGTATATCATATGTTTGTCGAAATCAACAATTTATCTCTCTCTCTTCTACAGAGATTGACAATGAGACCTCAATGCAGTAGATATATTTGAAGAGTAGTGACCCTCTTATGAAGAATTTTAATCAGGTAATTTGCTATATAATGAACAGTCATATGTTATGTCTTTACCTGCTATTACAATATGTTACAACTAATGTATCATTGTCAATATTATTGTGTTCATTTTAAAGATGATTTGATATACCATTCCAACACGAATAATATTTCTTTTACATGTTGTGCATATGTGTTTTTTTGTTACAGAGTAATGCTAATTTATGAAGTTTAATTAAATAGTTGTACTGTGCTCATAGGTTATACATGGCATTACTTAAACTATCATCTGTTTTTAAATATTTCTTGTGAAATGACAATCCCCTCTGAATGGTAGTCTTATGACTGTCAACACTATTGGTCTTAGGGTTTTGATTGTATGATGTCAGGGATGTATGCTTGTTGATTAATGAGATAATGGGCTGCATAGGTTCCAAGAGTACGGGCTGATATTTGAACCCACTAGGAACTGGTAACTATAGTAGCATTGCCCATGTTGGATTGCCTACATATTTTTCATAGTAATGAATGTATTTTAGTGAGGCAACTCACATGAGTTGTCCACAAAAATGTTTTCTAATATTACTTTTCTAATAACACAAATTTGTTACTAGTTTAACATGTTGGAATTGATAAATAATAGCAATTATCAAACCTGTTTAAAATCTCCTTGTTTGTCAAAACTTGACATAAAGGAAATTATGTGACAATCTTTTACAATCAAAGCTATTAATTTGAATGGTTTGTCCTAGAGTGTTACTAGACTACTCTTTATATGGTCTCTTTATAAACTTTGATTCAAATCAGGTGTCTTTTGCTTTTTGTTCTCTACTTTGTTGCTCCAGGAATAACCTGTTGTACATATACTTATGCTTTTTTTTGCAAATTTACAAGTATACTGTTAATGTTTACTATAGTTTGTTTATGTATTATCATTCATTATGTTAATGTTTACTATAGTTTGTTTATGTATTATCATTCATTATGTTAATGTTTACTCTAGTTTGTTTATCTATTATCATTCACTTCCTGTTTGACCATCATTTATACTAATTATCACTTATAATTAATTTTGATCTCGTATAAATTGGAAGCACACACTTTTGAAAAGAGAGTTTTTTTTTGTTGAATGTCAAATTTTGTATCTCGTTCAATCCGGGAGAGAACTCAATATATTTTGGTCCACCGAACCGGATACTAGCAAGAACATCGATAGTTTGATGGTTCTCTCTCAAAACTCAGTTATCTCCGTCGTATTCATTTTCGTACTCGACCACGTGCTCTATTAGCACCTCCATTTGATTCTCATTTTCACCTCATTGATGAAAATTAATGGCTCAAGATCCAACTATACTTAGGAAGAGACGAGGTGTCGTTCGTGCGTCGATAACTCGACTTTTCACTCGTCTGAAGGATTTGGAGAGCAAGGCTGATCAGCCCACTACTCTTGATCTCGCACGACAGATGTCGCAGAAGCTGGAGAGTCTAGACTCCGATTTCAAGCTTCATCACTATGCACTCATCGATCTCATCGACGACACTGAAAGTATGCTCAAAGAGCAGGACATTCTAGATGGACATGATGACGAGATGGCCACATTGTCCACTCGTATTAAACGGCTAATTGCAGTCTGTGATTCCTCCTCCGAATTTGGTCCTCGTAAGATAGCCTCTCGAAAGTTAGTTCGCCTTGAAAGAAATTTATTTACTATAAACGAAAGAATTGGTTCCTTGTCTGGAGGACCTGATGATGTTTGTCTTCTTCATCAATATGAAGAGCAACTTCGTGATCTCAAGGTTGAATTGAAAGATATCTGTAGTGTTCTTCTGTCCCTTGGTGTAGAGGAATCCGATCAGCTCTATACCTCACAAACACAACTTGATAAAGAGCTGTTTGACTGCTCTCTTAAAATCAAGAGGTTGCTATTTCCGTCTGGTCAAACTCTTGACTCAACTCCACCCTCACTCGATAGCAAGGGAGTTAAGCTGCCCAAATTGGACGTACCTAAGTTTGATGGGAACATCATAAACTGGAGGACCTTTTGGGAGCAATTCTCTATTTCAATTCATAGCCGATCTGGTTTGTCTGATGCAGAGAAACTGGTGTATCTCCGACATTCGCTTAAGGATGGTACAGTAAAGGGTGTCATTGAAGGTCTGTCTCGATCTGGTGATTGCTATTCTGAAGCCATTGAAAGCCTGAAGGCACGTTATGATCGCCCACGGCTTATTCACCAGACACACGTTCGTATGATCCTTGAGGCCACTTCTCTCAGAGATGGAACTGGAAAAGAACTCCGCCGACTCCATGATGTCGTTCAACAACATCTCCGAGCTCTCAAGGCAATGGAGTATGAGCCATCTGGTTCCTTTATCACATCTGTGCTTGAGCTCAAACTAGATACTAATACCATGTTTGAGTGGCAAAAGTACAGTCAAGACTCAATCGATGTGCCTCACTACCAGAGACTCCTTGAGTTCATTAACCTACGTGCCCAAGCATCTGAAGCTTCAGTCTCAGACCATAAGAGAGCCTCTCGAGTTGAAGATCACTCAGTGAAGAAGGGTTCTAATGCTGGAAAGTCAATAACCTCGTTTACAGCCAGTACTGTGAATTCTACAGGCCACAACTGTGTCATTTGTAAGTCTCACAAACACCCTCTATATGCATGTCTGCAATTCAAGTCACTACCTCACGATGAGATGGTCTCTACATTGAAGTCACACCACCTTTGCATGAATTGTCTCCGACCAGGGCATTTTGTGAAGGAGTGCACGTCTGTGCATCGATGCAGGAAATGTCAGAAGCCACATCATACCTTGTTACACTTGGAACACAAGGATATTGCATCAACTTCCACTGGTACCACTAGTACTTCTCAATCTGTTGTGTCGAATACTGCCACTGGACTTTCTTCCAAATCTTTGCTCATGACCTGTCGTGTTTTGGTTGATGCTCCTGATGGTTCCTCCGTGGAAGCTAGAGCCATTCTTGACTCTGCCTCGTCAGCCTCCTTTGTATTGGAGCGTTTGTCTCAAAGTCTGCGTCTTCCACGCTCCCGACAAGGTGTGCAAATCTCAGGCATTGCTGGTCTCTCTCACAACTCTCCTCACCAAGCCGTCACTAGTCTCACTATATCCTCTGTTCGGTCTCCTTCAAAGAAATTCAAGGTGACAGCTGTTGTTGTACCTCGTGTGACGTGTGACCTGCCACTTCACCCCATTTCTTTTGATTTGAAGTGGAGACATTTGCAGGGCATTCCCCTAGCAGACCCAGACTTTGGTCTCCCCAGAAGAATAGACATACTTTTGGGAGTTGACATCTTT
Source organism: Gigantopelta aegis (assembly GCF_016097555.1). Classification (NCBI taxonomy): domain Eukaryota; kingdom Metazoa; phylum Mollusca; class Gastropoda; order Neomphalida; family Peltospiridae; genus Gigantopelta; species Gigantopelta aegis. The sequence goes on from NW_024533077.1 coordinate 6,851, forward strand.
GTTGAAATTCTACGTCAGGGCCGGCGGACCGGTGCTCCTGGCTCTCCGTCTGCCTTTGAGACAGAATTTGGTTGGGTTCTCGCTGGAAAGCTCGATGTCAATGCCTCAAATCACTCCATTGTCTCTCATTATGTCTCCGTTGTCACTGGAGATGATCTGTTGCGAAAGTTCTGGGAGATTGAGGAATGTCCAAATGATCAATCCTATCTCACTCCAGAAGAGCGATTAGTTGTGCAACACTTCAAAGACAATCACTCACGATCAGAAGATGGTCGTTTCATTGTTCCTCTGCCCAAGAAACCACATGCTAAGTCATTGGGTGAATCCAGATCTCAGGCTGTGAGAAGATTCCTCTCATTGGAGCGATCTCTACATGCCAAGGAGCAGTTTGATGAGTTTGATTCTGTGATGAATGAGTATTTTGAGAAGGGCCACGCTGAACTAGTTCCCTTGGATGATCTGGAGAAGTCTTCACAAGACGTTTTCTATCTTCCCATGCATGCAGTCAAAAAGGAGTCGAGCACAACTACAAAGATCAGAGTTGTGTTTGACGCATCAGCCAAGTCTTCTACTGGAGTCTCCCTAAACGATATATTGTTGGTTGGACCTACCATTCACCCACCTCTCCTTGATGTACTACTTTCGTTTTCGTTTACACCGTGTGGCTCTTGTTGCTGACGTCAGTCGCATGTACCGTGCCATTGAACTCACTAAATCCGACAGAGATCTACATCGATTTGTTTGGAGAAGGAATCCCAAGGATCCTCTACTTGACTACCGTATGACCCGAGTCACCTTTGGTGGTCTCCGCCTCCTCGTTTGCTGCCAACATGTCGGTCAAACAGAATGCCCTTGATTTCGCCATGGACTATCCACTGGCTGTTGATGCAGTAAACAGAGCTTTCTATGTAGATGATGGATTGACTGGTGCTGATTCCACAGAAGAAGCAATCGAGTTACAAAGGCAACTACAAGACCTATTCTCTCATGGTGGCTTCTTGTTGCGTAAGTGGAATTCAAATGACCAGGTGGTTTTACAGCACATATCTCCTGAGCTTCGAGACTCCCAGTCGATGTATACAATTCCCGAGTCATACATAGAATATGTCAAAACGCTTGGAATAGAGTGGAATGCAAACCTAGACCATTTCCGTCTGACTGTTGTTAAGCCACCTTCTAGTTTTCCTATTACCAAACGCATATTGGCATCTGATATCGCCAAAACTTTTGATGTCCTTGGGTGGTTTTCTCCTTCCATCATCAAGATTAAGATCTTATTGCAACAGCTATGGGAGCTGAAAATCTGTTGGGATGACCCAGTACCCGACTCAGTTCATGATATCTGGTCTCGATGGAGATCTGAACTCAACCTCCTCTCTACAAAATACATCCCTCGATGCTACTTCTCCAAGGAAGCTCACATTATCTCCATGGAACTCCATGGCTTTTGTGATGCATCGGAGCAAGCATATGCAGCTGTCATTTATCTGCGTATGATGGATCTGGATGGAGGAATAGAAGTTTCATTGGTGACCTCTAAGACCAAGGTGCCCCTATCAAGCGATTGACCATCCCTCGTCTGGAGTTATGTGGAGCGTACCTTTTAGCTCAGCTACTTCATCATGTCCAGCAGGTATTCAATTTGTCACTCGATCAAATATATGCCTGGACTGACAGCACTATCGTTCTCAGCTGGCTGATTGGAAATCCCAGACGGTTTAACACTTACGTTGCCAACCGAGTCTCTTACATAGTGGAGTTGATAGCACCCAATCGTTGGAACCATGTCCATGGAACTGACAACCCAGCTGACTGTGCATCAGAGGTCTGTTTCCAGTAGAGCTATTGGAACACCAGTTATGGTGGAATGGTCCAAATTGGTTGACCCAGCCACCCACAGCTTGGCCTCATCAGTCAGACCTCCCTCATATTGAGACAACAGAGAAAGGGTATGTACACTCCACATAGTAACTCATAACAAGGTGCCAATCATTCCTATTGATCATTACTCCAGTTATACCAAGTTGAAACGTGTCACAGCTTGGATCTTCGTTTTTGTCAATAATTGTCGTGCCAATAAGAATGGTTGTTCTCTCCAATCGTCTTCATCTCTGACTACTCAGGAGCTACACACAGCTGAAACCTATTGGATATCCATTGCTCAAGAAGATTGCTTTCCTGAGGAAATTGAGACTATTAAGGAAAGTAAAATCCTACGTAGCTCTAGTCCTTTGCTATCCCTCCACCCAATCCTTGATTCATCTGGCATTCTACGTGTGGGTGGCAGAGACTGCATCAAGAAGGTGTCATATTCAAGTCAGCATCCTGTCATCCTATCTGGAAAACATCCTGTAACTAAGCTGATGATTCATTTTGAACACCTTCGCTTACTTCATGCTGGTCCTACATTACTAGCCTGTTCTCTGAATCACCGTTTCTATATCCTCGGAGGACGTAAAGCAATTCGCTCAATCACCCGCAGTTGTGTCATTTGTCGACGTACCTCAGCAAAGCCTCAACATCAGATGCTAGGTCAATTACCTATTGAGCGTCTCACTCCTGATCTTGTTTTTGACAAGGTTGGTGTGGACTATGCTGGTCCTTTCTACGTCAAATATGGACATGTGAGGAAACCTACTGTAGTTAAAACCTATGCCAGTGTTTTTGTTTCACTTTCAGTGAAAGCTGTGCATTTAGAACTGGTGTCAGAGTTAACAACTGAAGCCTTCCTAGCCTGTCTAAGGCGCTTCATATCTCGACGTGGGAAGCCAACTCTTATATGGAGTGACCACGGTACAAATTTTGTGGGCGCAGCTCGGGAGATCAAAGAACTTATTGCATTTCTGAAAACCCAGAGGTCGCAAGATGCTATATCGGAGTTTTGTTCAACACAAAATATACAGTGGAAGTTCATTCCTGAACACGCTCCTCATTTTGGTGGTCTTTGGGAGGCAGCAGTGAAAAGTATGAAAACACATTTGAGACGTGTAATTGGCAATGTGAAGCTGACATTTGAAGAGTTTACTACTGTTCTCGCTCAAGTGGAATCATGTCTCAACAGTAGACCTCTCATCTCTCTCCCACTTGATGATGACGGAATAGGAGCTCTCACTCCTGGGCACTTTCTCATCGGCAGACCATTGGAAGCTCTGCCTGATCCCTCATTCTCATACCGTTCCCTCGCTCTCCTTCATCGCTGGCACTTATGTCAAGCTCTTGTACGTCATTTTTGGCAACGTTGGTCGTCTGAGTACATAACTAGTCTGAAACGCTATACCAAATGGCACCATCCATCAAGAAATATTTGTGTTGGAGATATTGTGATTTTGCAAGAGGATAATTTAATTCCCTCGAAATGGCCACTTGCCAGAGTAATTAAGGTTCATGCAGGCAAAGATGATCTCGTACGAGTAGTCACTGTGAAGACGAACTCAGGAACCTACAAGAGACCAATCTCTAAAATAGCCTTGTTGTTACCCTCTCAAGATAATTGATTATGACTCTTTATTATTGTTAAAGACCATCCGGTCTTGGCCGGCGGTATGTTAATGTTTACTATAGTTTGTTTTATGTATTATCATTCATTATGTTAATGTTTACTCTAGTTTGTTTATCTATTATCATTCACTTCCTGTTTGACCATCATTTATACTAATTATCACTTATAATTAATTTTGATCTCATATAAATTGGAAGCACACACTTTTGAAAAGAGAGTTTTTTTTGTTGAATGTCAAATTTTGTATCTCGTTCAATCCGGGAGAGAACTCAACATATACCTATACAATAGTGTTGTCTAATAGCTTTCAAGTGAGACCATATAGGAATGAAAGTATTCACCTTGTTTTCTTAACTAACTCAATAATCTGTAGTATTGATGCATAAGTACATTTCTGTTATAATGTAGTTCTACTAGTAATGTCTAGTGACAGTGATCATGATTTATTACACACAACAATAGATGTTGTGCCATAAGATCAACCTGTTTAGAAGTTTGAAAGTGATACAGTTTGTCTAAAATGATCATACTTTTTGACACCATATTGGCACTGACATATATATATCCTTGATACTTTGTTGACACTGACTATATCCTTGATACCCAATGACGTATGTTGACCATGACGTATATCCTTGATACCATGTTGACATTGATGTATATATCTCAACTATTACTGTTGATGTTTTGTCATATGAATACCAGGGTTGGGTTGATTACAATCGTAATTGTAATCAATTACAATCAATTACATTTTTGTTGTAATCGCAATTGTAATTGTAATCAACTTTCCAGAAACAGTGTAATCAGTAATCGTAATTATAATCAGACAAATTGCTGTAATCACAAGTGATTACAAAAATTATGGTAGCCTTTTCAAGTAGTACATGGAACAAGTACATGTTGCCTGTGTTAGTATCTGCTGGTGTATATTTATGAAGTGATGCATGAAAGAACATGTAATTAAACTGAATACACGTTGTATATTTGCAGCTGAATGTAATCATAATCACAATCGAAATCATGCTTTTTCCCTATAATTGTAATTTTTAATCACCTTGCATAATCACTGTGTAATCATAATCATAGTTATAATCATTCTCATGTAATTGACCCAATCCTGATGAAAACATAATAGTTTATTATGTTTTCATATTACAAAATTGAATATAATACAAATATGAAAACATATTTGTATTATATTCAATTTTGTATTCTGTAAACAAAGTGATTTGTAAGACTCCATAACAGCCACACCTACTATATTAATTTAATATTAATTTTGTCATTATAAAATATGGTATACCCACTACATCTATACACATCTCTGAGTTATATAGCTCATCTATTATTAAGTCTTGTAAATGTACTTTCCTATTGCCCCTATTTTAGAAAATGTTGTCATGCTGTCAATAACATTTGTAATGTTGTCATGTACTTTTATACTGGACTATTTGTGATGTTGTGATGACATTGACTACACAATGCTATGATAAAAACTCATAAATTATAATATAATTAAATAGCCGATAGTGGCCTTTTTCAGAAATTTCAGGAAAAAACTCTTGTTAATGGCATCCTGCATTCTACAATTTATTTCTGTCAGTGATTAATATTGCTTTTCTATATTGTACTGACCTCAAAGTAGATATCGAATAAAGTTTTCTAACAGTTGATAATACTATTCATGAATGTCCTGGTATTGATGAGGTGTGAATGAAGTGTGTATCTCCATTGAAGTAATTTTTTTAATTTTAATTTTTCTTTTTTTTTACTTGTTAGGGTTTGAATATAATCAGTCTCAGAGAAAGTATCACTGTTACGTTTCTCTTCTTACTGATAAACTATCCCATAAATTAAGATCATCTTCAGAAAATATTCTCCTGTTTTAACAAAAGATTCATTATTATTACTTTTTTTGGACTTATTTTTCAAAATTTTTTATACAATAATAAATTATTATTCATTACTGAAATTGATATTTCACACTGGTCCCCTGTCATCAATGCATACAATTGTATGAAAGCAGGATGATTAAGTTAATATTGTAGTGCACTGCTGGTATAGTAGTCATTAGCTATGTTTGCAAATCCACAAGTTTTAATGTCTGGAAGTTGTATAAAGTCACACATACGAGTTTTGACAATGTGGCACTGAGAAACGTGCGCATTCGTCGGTTGCCTAAATGAAAGGGTTAAAATTTGGATAACTCCGTCTAATTGACTGTCTACAAGCGAGTTAGCAAATAACTGATTTTCCACGAATCAGCTCTGATATGTACATAAGGAACAAGAAAGTAGTTGATAAAATGATACATCAACAGATTGATGCTGTTCACAGTTTTAGGATCTTGCTGTTTCTTGAGTGTCTTAAAGTTTTAAAATAATCTGTTTCTAATTCGTCTCATCAGTCCTCTATCTCCTTTTTTCTCTACTGGTTGGCCTAAATATCTTGTTTCTTCTCATTAACCACACATCTAAGATTTACATGTAGGTCTAAGTGTTCTCATAATCATCTCCCTTTTCTTGTCTCCCATCCTAGTATTTCTCTTTTTTCACTAGTTTTATTAATGCAGAAGGACCTGGATGCCCTTTTTAGTTGGAGTTCCTGTAAGAACTTTCATTCAATATTCCTAAATTTAAGCTGATGTGTTTCTTACAATAACTTTGATCCTCACCAAGATATCATTAATGATTCATCTGTTGTCTGTGTTAATAATCAACATCATGATCTTTTAGTAGTTTTTTAGTAGTGACTTATCTTGGAGTCATCATTATGAAAATATTATTTCAAGAGTATATAACAAAATCTACATTTTGTCAGAAGAACGTCATAATGCACTCATTCTTCTAAATCAAGTTAACTTGATATATGACCTTAATTCACTCTCAAATATGTTACTGTTTGCAAGTTTGACCCCCCCCTCTTATAAAGGATATTTACCTAATAGAACGTATTTAATTTCAAGCTACCAATTTCATACTCATAATGATTATACTTCAAGTAGTTTACTCTATGTATTGGTTGGAGTTACAAGATGTTATGTTTCTTAGTACAGAAACCACAAAATCATATCAAATATTCTAAATTTATTATGTTCTGTATGACCAACACTAAATCCTCAACTCATTCTAAGCTCAATGGAAAATAAATAAAAAACATAATTAAATAACTATTAAACAATTATCTAAAATTTTTTTACTTTATAGAGTAGTGAATTTATGGACTCTCTTCCAGTCATAGACTTAGTCAAGTTCACTTGTTGATAAAGTTCAAATTAAAGTTCTGTTTTTACTATTTATAATCAATTTTAATACTTATTCTCCATTTACCTGATATTACTCCTATCCCTGCAGTTTATGTCTGCCAAATCAGAATCTTTATAATTTTTTGGATTTTAATTTAAATTATATATTACTGACTATTTACTACCAACATATATAACTAAAATGTTTTAAAATTTCTTTTATAATCACCAAAAATGTGCTACAAGTATGTACAGTGATCTCTTACACAGAGGTATTATGTTAAAATTGGTAGAGCTACTCACATGTAAATATGGTAGTCAATATAGGGATAGTGTCTGAGAAAATTAACATTTTTCTTACTTTTAAGCATAAATTAGTATTTAAAAGACATTATAAATACAAAACACCTGCTGGAAGCTTATGTATGACTATTACAAACATAAGAGATACACACATATGACATGTTAGAAAGCATATTTAAAGCAATATTACTAAAAATAAATATAAATCAATCGTTTTACTCACACACTACCATGTATAGATCTACTCACTCTTTCTGGTTGACTAAATTCTGTGTCTTACAGTTATCTTATTATATCATTGAACTCCATGTCATAGACAAGAACAACATTTCTCTAAAAACACCAATAACTATATAATGTAATGTTACAAGAAAACAAATAATAAAATTTAAGGTATATAGTAAAATGGAGCCAGTGCATGTTTCATTGATAACTGTAATTACTAATAACTAGTGCCATCACAATTTTTAAGTGTATACTTTAGTTTAGCTGGTTGTCAATAATAAAATCGGTTGTGTAGAACATGAAGCTAGTGCGAAGCCTGTTGAATTAATCAAAAAAGTAACTCAAATCCAGCCACTTCAGATGGTATATTCAGAAATCAACATTCAGACATGTAAAATATATTCATTGGTTTTTTGTATGTTAGGTGGACACTTTATGTAGTACATTTGTCATAATTCTAACTTTTCTTACTCAAATGATATTAAATGTATATGTTCCTAACCAGAGATGACAATCATTATTTTATACAGAAACTATACTGATTTAACCAATGTATATTTATACAAGCTGTATTATGCAAACTGAAAGTAAACATAATACTGTTTTGATTATATAGTTTGTTCAATGAATTAACCGTTTACAAATGTTAAAAACAAATAACAATTGTTTTAAACATAAATCACTATTAATTTGGTACATAGTCAATTACAAAGTACAATAGTAATCAAATTTAATATGTTTACTATCAGTTTGCATCATACACCCTGTATAATCATATATTTGTCGAAATCACCAATTTTGCCAGTTTACCAGATAATACGTAGATAATAATGTTAGTAGATCCTGCTACTTTTTGTTAAATTATAGTTTACACTTACAAAATGTGTTGCTAGGTAGCCATTTTGAGTGAAGACTACACTCGTGTGTGAGCACTGTAACAATAAATTTCTCTAATATTATGACAAGTTGGACTGTCAGCACAGAAGAGAGATAGAGAAAACTGTATATCGGGCTTGTTTGCCAGTCAATCCACATGTTTCAAAGAATTTTGTCAGTGTAATGAGTGGATATACATAGGAACTCTGGCCTGAAATAGAATACTCCGACATTTTCTGCTAGCTTATTTATACAACCACTCATATGCAAGAGAACAGCTAAAAACCTATAAAAGTATGGATGGCTATAACTTTTTTTTGTTCAAGGCTGGGTAGGGAAAGTAGAAATCCTGGTAAAATGAAGTTGTTTGTGCTACTAAAGGCTAATGTTCGACACTCACAGAGCATTTCATCACCTCTTCTGTGTCCCAGGGTAGCTGCAAAGAAAAATGGCACAGTAATATGCACACAATGTACTTGTATGGCAGGCTTAGGTGAGGCTGTTCCATACTGCTGCTCTACTTTTCTGTGCTGCCTCAATAGCATGAAGAAAGATTATGATGTACTACTTTACCCCCTTGTTGAAAACGGGCTACTAATGCCTCTCAAACATCTCAAAAACTATGGTACAAAACAGTGGAGCATTGAACTGAGTAAAGAAATTCAGTAAGTCCATAGTGACAAAGTGTTCCAATCAGGCTACACACTGAGGCAATACATTCTATATGGTTGATAACACTTTCCAAGAATCCTCAATTACCTCCACTCTGGTCTTAACACTAGACCCTGGCGTGCTCTTTTTTCAAAAATCATTCTCTGTGGCCTCACAATCTGCCCCTTTTCAACTGAGCTTTCAGTGTTCTCCAGTATAACTTGCACCACATTTCTCCTTTTCCTGTAATCACTCAATTGTTCATAATGACTTTCCGTTTCTGAGGACTACAAACAAAGCTAAATATGCTGGGTATAAAGTCGGTCAGAGAGGGATCATTCTTTTTTTTTCTCACAAAGTGAGGCACTACACAGCCATGTGTTGCTCATTTGGTTCTCCATGTTTTTTTCCATTTGACAGCTGCTATCATTTGTCACACCTTTGCTTTATCTGCAGGAAACTTATACAAAACTCAATCCACTGGCTTTAGAGTACTTATTGAACCATCCAATTGTACAATTTTTTTTTCACCAGTTGTCCTTTCTAACCACTCAAAATGGATTTTTTTCCAATCGCGCTGCATCAGTGATGTCTTTTTGCATTATAGGTCCTACTTAGAGTTGAACCATCCTGTACAACATTGTCATTGTCGATTCTCTCCAAATCAGGAAGGAGTATGGAAGCAGTTCTATTTTCAGCATCGATTCTTTGGAGCTGTCCATGTTCATGATCCTGGATTTCACGTGGTATGTCACGGTGTTGATGGTTGCCCTCGCACGTACAAAAAACTTATTTATTTCGAAAGCATTTATGTTCAAAGCATTCAGCCACCTCAAGGTAATGGAGACTGTACTTGACATGTACCTATCCAAATGAAAGAATGAACAGTCATATCTTTTTTTTTTACCTGTTGTTTACAATATGTTATAACTAACGGTCCCTTTATCAACATTGTTGTGCTGATTTTAAGATGCTTTTAATAAACTACTTCAATACAAACACTTATTTTCACATTTTGTGCATAAGTATATATTTGGTTTGACCTTTAATGAAATACTCTTGTTTTTTGCTTTGTTGTTGAAGTTATGACTGTTGTACTGAGTAATATGAATTATAAAGTTTAATTAATTAATTATACCTGGGGTCATAGGTTAACATGTTAATTTATTCGTTCCTATATTCTTAATATGTTTTTAATTAATCATTTATTTTAACTTAGAAACTCATTTAATCAGTGAAAAAAAATATTCAACGTAATCTACAATATACTTTAAGTCTACCACTAATTGCATGTACTAATTTAATGCAATAAATTGAGAAGCCAGTGCCAGATATAGTATGCCACTGAATTAGATCAAACAAATGGAAGACAAGTAACTTTAAACTTCTTCAATGATACCTCCCCCAACCTATTTTCATTGCAGCTCCTTGTTGATTAAAATGGATAAGATTAGTCTGTGCAACAGACATACCCAGGTGCTTTCAGATTCATTTCACTCATTAGTTATGTAGTGGTTAATAGGATAACTAAACAGATCTACAATGTACATACACACATAATAGATTCCTCACATAATAGTTTTCATCAGTTGTCTATGGACTAATAATTAATTATTTATAATACTGTACTATTAAGCATCTATAGTATGGATTCTTATGAAATTTAATTCCATATATGGCTATATACTAAATAGTTATGTATATGCTAGTACATTAAGTGTATATATATTACGTGTGTAAGCATTACTGTGTCTTAGTAAATAATACCAAATCATGGAATATATATATTTGAAATCCAATGTACTTTGTTGAAGACACTATATTATAAAGTTAAGGATCACTACCAATTCTTTTCAGGTAATCAGCCTGATAAGCAGATCTCTTAAAGTCAAGTCCATTAATAAAAGAATTTGGAGGGACCCACTGTAGAATTTGACAATTAAGTTTGCCCCTGATGTTGTTACTGGAACTATTTCATTAGTGAAAGCATTTCGGTATTTTTTTTCTGTAATCTATATAGTCTTCACATACAGCATTCTCTCAAAAGCCAAATAAAATTTGTATTATGGTAACAAAGAGACACAGTTTGGTTTACATGTTTTTCCACATTTACCATACATATCAATATAATAATTATATTTAGTATTGTTTTTGACAAAGCACACTGGATTTCAAATAGTTATATTCCATAATTGGTATTACTTACTAGTTATCCTATTTACCACTACATAACTATGAGTGACACGAATCGAAATAACAAATTGATAGATTAAAAGTATTCACCACTATTTGTAATGATATATAGAAAAAAAGGATAATTCAAAGATCAGGCTAAGTCCCCAATTACAAGAATAAAATATAAAGATAAGATCATCATACATGACCTGATGTACTGTGTAACTTAATTTCAACACACATGTGTGCATGTCACATCTGATTGTCTTCTTCAATGCATGAGAGTTAGTGTCCATTATATGACTTCTTTTTTCTTAGAGGTCAGATTAGAGGAACTTTCCATGAAATCATTTTAAAACTAACAACCAATAAATGTGATTAAAAAAGTTAGAAATATTTGAAGCCAATTAAGTAACTACTACCACTGTGTTTGTTCCAGCAAAAAGTATAACATTAAGATATAGTTGCCAAACATAGCTAAAAACGTAAGAAAAATGATGCATAGCCACAATCCTTAAAATAATTTTAAAGTAATCACTACATTGCCAAGTCTTTTCACCTCTCTCATAGATATTATGTACACTTTAAGAGAAAAAACAGGATGATCATAATTATACTAGATCTAGAGGTGAGTATGTCAACAAAAATATACTTACAATTACGTTTAATGATGTCCGTATCCCTAACTCATGTTATTGTGAAAGGTCAAGTTATATTACTGTTTACATAAATAAACAACACTATAATCATGCCACTATTATAACAACTTACTTGTAACAACTATTAATTTTAAATATAAATTGAATGTTATGACATGTAATATCATTATAAATTGTGAGATTTTCTAAAGAATTCTTTGTATCTTCTATGTCTCTTTTGAATCAGCCAAATCTGATCCCTATAATGTTGTTTTTCCCTGACATAATAATAATCGAATTATAAAACATAAGAATTGAAATCATTTTGGTTGCATAGGTTTACCACATTTATGACTTTTGTTTTTGTCACCATCAAATAAAAAATTTAAAGCATACCTATGAAAATCTAAAACTAAATTATGGTTACATATAGAACTAACATTTAAACTACACTGTCTATATATGTGTTGTAAGACAGCCGAAAGCATTGAGTACATTCATCTTGATGGAGTTGATTAGTCAATATACTACTAGAATAAAAACAACATCCTGAGGTGTGTAGAAAAACATTTAAAATTTGTTATTTCTGTACACCTGCATGCAAAAATTCAATGCGCCCAATGTATCACTATATATGAATTGAATGCAGAATTATGATATTATAACTAGTTATCTCAAAATGCTGCAGTCATTTCAGCTGCTTGCCAAACATGCTGTCTCCTCCCTCTTATATCCTTCCCGTAAAACCAACAATCTCCTCCTTCCCCTACACAAAATAGTCATATTGAAGCAGTTACAAGAGAATTGATACCATATCTTCTTCCTCATCTCAGCAACCTTTTCCACCACAAAATTTCATCAAGCTCTCTGCCACCTCCTCTATATCCTAATTCTCCAGCTCCAGCTCCTTTTCAACGCACACAACCTACTTCCTGAAATATCTGTTCCTTCTTTCTTGCAACAAAGTCCTTATCATGACATTTATTTGTATTGATTGCGATTTTTAAACTGATTTCAAAATTTGAGCATTTTAAGAAAATATGTATCCATATTTCCAATAAAACGAATAATTGAAATTAATTATACTATTGGGAAATGGTGGTGTCATTTCTTCCATTTCGGATATTGCTTACAGTCATGTTGGACACTATACCATTGTGTTCAATGTCATCATATACTGTTATACATTGAATAGGTTCATACAGTTTTGTTACACACATCACAAGGTATACATAGGTACCCACCATCTATTATAGACCACATCATCTCTCCATTTTGAAGAACTCATTATAAAGTTGAGGATCACTACCAATTTTTTTTGAGGTAATGACCAATCAACAGCTCTCTTAAAATCAAGTCCATTAATGAAAGAATTTGGAGGGACCACTGCAGAATTTGACAAGTTTGCCCCTGATATTATTACTGGAACTATATCATTAGTGAAGCATTTCTGTATGTTTTTTTTGTATATAATCTTCACATACAGCATTCTCAAAAGCCAAATAAAACTTGTATTTTGGTAACAAAGAGAAGCAGTTTGGTTTGACATGGTTTTACCCCACATTTACCATAGATATCAACATCAATATATCCGGTTTCTTTAATTTTCTTGCTGCAAGTAAACGAGGACGTTTTACAATTACTGTATAAAAGCAATAGCTTTGTTTAGTTCTGTTTTTCAAGATAGACCGAATTTCTGTTAGGGATCATAACCACCTTTAAACTTTTCCAGGAACTATGTAGGCATAACTTTTGTCTTATATCTGAACTAAACTTGTATGTCCATTGTCCAGTTAAATAAAGATCTGGAATAGGGAAATGAACGATATATCATATATACGTGGTGGTGCCTCTTGAGTGAAGAAAATCCACCTTTGGTCAGTTTGTCATTATACTACTAGCAGAAATTAAGACTTTTTATAAATTTATCCTTCTGCCATATGAAAAACTACAGCACTGGCTATTTCGAATAAAGATTCTTGTTACCAGGAAGAAAACATTTGTTTTTTTGTTTGGTCCACATGTTATTGATCTACTATTACCAAGTGATTCTACAAAATTTATGTCAAACCAGTTGTCCATAATAAAATGATTTTTCCACTAGTTCCTACCATAGTGTGCTATTAGAAATTGAAGTACTTAGATTTCTACAATGATAAGTTTTTTAGCAGGTAGTAACTTTGACTGGGTACTATTTGAACAGGAGGTGACTTAGATTTGGATGTTATTTCAAACAAGAGGTAATGTTGATTGGGGCAATAATTGTCAGATGCTATATATCAGGATGGCTCATTGATGGTGGTCCAAGTGATATCACGTTCATACTGACAATTATATACACTAGCGTTATTGCTGTCATAGCCAAAGTGCATATGAACAAAATCTTTCTCCATTTTAAATTTGAAAAGTCAGAAAACATCAGAATATACTGTCACTCTAACTGATGCAGCAAATCTTGCCGCCCTTCCTCAAGGAAATGGGAAATGTACAGTAGGCGGAGGTATATTGCTGAATTCGTTCCGAAAAGTAAACGTCCCACCCTCTTAAACCATTATACCCGGGCCTAAGATAACGCCAATAGCGAGCAAAAAGCTAGTATTTTTCGCTGTTTGGCTAGTAGTTACTTGGTTTGCAAAGATAACTTTTTTTCTCTTTAATTCACTTATATCTATGAGACTGGAGAAAAGTATTCCAGTTTATTCCAGATTTATTTCACCCATTAGCTTTATGTAGTGGTTAATAGGATAACTAAACAGACTACAATTTGTACATACATACATAATGGTTTCTTGTCAGTGTTATAATTAGTCAGTTAATTAGTTGTCTAGTGAAATAAACGACTACTTGTTTTTATAACACTGTAATTAAAGCATCTAAACAGGGATTCTTATAAAATTCAATTCCATATGTGGCTATACTAAAATAGTTTTGTATATGCTAGTTACAATAAATATATTGAGTTTGGATGCTGTTTTTTTGTATGGTTCTTGTTACATACTAGCTATGGACTACAACCAAACAAAGCCTCATCCTACAATTAGATAATAGTGTTGTACAGGTATTATCCTCAAATATTGTAGCTACGTTGATGACGTTTCAGTGTCACCAAATTAAGATCAATTGTATCAAGTTCATAGTCAAAAATTGATGAAAATGATGCACGTTCCTTGCATATAATGAGTGGCCAATGTTCATCATATCAAAAAACGACCCTATAAAATATCAAGCAAACTTGAGGTAAGCATGTACAAGCTGTAATCAAAACGACTAATTCTGACGTTGCTTATAACTGCTACTCACAAAAATAGAACTGATCCTTATGCCGAGCATCTTAATTCGAACAGTGCAACAAAATGTCACAAAAAATAATATGAGGGTTCGGTCACGCTTAGGGAATGCGATAATTGCTTTAGCACCGTGATCAGTATTTTACAGTGAAAATGTTTAAAAATCATATTTTTAATTTGAACTGAGTGAACATAGAATTATAGTTAAAAACTTTTGATCTCTTTATGGGCTGATTGGTCTGACTTTTTTTTTGTTTTCTTGTATTTGTGATAGTTGTCCTCGAAAAATACACAACGTGAAAATGTCATCTTATATATATGAATAACTCTGTTATTGGATTCATCATATGTTTTCATTTTTGGTCTTTCCTTTGCTCCTATACATTCCCTTTCTCTTATCCATCCTTCATTTGTTACAACAAATAATAGTAATTAAAATAGTATAAATAAATAACTTAAGAATACTACTAGCAGAGGTTGGAGTAGTAAGACTTTCCAAATACTTAGATATTTGTCCTTTTATTGAACATGTGTGTAGAGCAGAAAATATCATTACAGGTGTACATTATGTTTGTCAAAAAATGCCTGAATACTTGATGAACTTATTGTAACAAAGCTTCACTTAATTAAAATGACAGAATGCTTCTTAGCTACTGAATCCTAATATATTTACTAGTGTCGTCAACAAAGTGCATTGGATTCAAAAATAGTATATATTCCATATTAGGGTATTATTTACTAAAGACAAGTAATGCTTACACACGTAAGATATATAACTTAATGTACAGCAATACCATAAACTATTAGTGTATAGCCATATATGGAATTTAAATTTCATAAGAAAGCCATGACTATAGATGCTTAATAGTACGTATTATAATAGATTTAATTAGTTAGTCTTCATAGACAAACTGATGAAACTATTATGTGAGTGAAAGCCTTATGTGTGTATGTAATTGTAGATCTGTTTAGTTATCTATTTACCATACATAACTAATGAGTGACATGAATCTGAAATAACAAATGATTGATAGATTATAATGATTCCTACTATTTGTAGTGATATACTATCAAAAGCACATAATTATATAGTGTAATATTAGCTATACATTTTTAAGACGTCATATACGTTGCCAAATATAAGCTAAAAAGAATGTAATAAAACATGATGCATAAATCTTCTCTAATAATATATTCAAAGTAAACGTGATTTAATATTTCACCCCATCTCATAGATATGATGTTAACTTTAAGAGAATAGGATGATCATAATTATACTAGAGATGGAGGTGAGTAATGTTGACAGAGAATGTATTATAATAATTAATATTTAACATTAATATTATACTAGGAGTCTAGTGTCAGAGTGTGAGGTAAACTACATGATGTCCTACATCTCTATGTTCCTTGTTTAGTGTGAAAATCAAAATTATAGCTTTACTGTTTTATATAACAGCAAACACCACATAATCATGTCACTACTATAACAACATATTTGCAACAACTATTTTAATATACTTTAAATGTTTATGACCAGTGTAATATCAATTATATATATATGTGAAATATCTAGAGACTCTTTGTACCTTCTATATGTGTCTTCTAAATCAGCCAATTCTGACATACATAATTTTGATTTCCCTGACACAATATATCCCCATAACTATAAACAACAAGAATTGAAATCAGTTTGATTTTATAGTTTACCACATTTATTATTATTTTTGTCACCATCAAATAAAAAAATAAAAACTCCTATTAAAAATTTATAAAATATAATTACATATAGAACTAGTATTTAAACTAAATGTCTATATAAATATGTGTTGTGAGACAGCTGACAGCATGAATAATATTAATCATGGAGTTGGATTAGTCAATATACTAGCTAGAATAAAAACAAACATCCCTGAGGTGTGTAGAAATACATTTAAAATTGTTATTTCTGTACACCTGCATCCTAAAATTCAATGCATGCAATATATCCACAATATATATGAATTGAATGCAGAATTATGATGTTCTATTAGTTTTACCTCAAAGATGCCACAGTCTTTTCAGCTCTGCCAAACATGCTGTCTCTCCCCTCTTATATCCTTCCCATTAAACCAAACAACCTCCTTCCCATACGCAAAATAGTCCATATTGAAGCAGTTACAAGAGAATAGATACCATATCTTCTCCTGACTTCTTCGGCAACCTTTTCCACCACATAAATTTCATCAAGCTCCTCTGCCACCTCCACTATATCTAAATTCTCCTGCTCCAGCGCCTTTTCATCGCACACCACTATTCCCTGAATATCCGTTCCTTTTTCTTTTGCCACGAAGTCCGTGTCATGAACATTTACTTGTATTGCGATTTTTAACTGATTTTTTAAAATTTGAGCATTTTAAGGAATACGGTATCCATATTTCCCAAAAAAACGAATTGAAAATTTATTAATAAGATATTTATTTATTATCTATTGGAAATGATGATGTGTCTTATTCCATTTTAGATATTGTTTACAGTCATGTTGGACACTATACCATTGTTCAATGTCATCATATACCGTTATACATTGATTAGGTTCATACAGTTTGTTACACACATCACAAGGTATACGATAGGTACTGGCCCATCATCTATTAAACCACTCATCTCCTCCATTTGAAGAACTCGTTATAAATTTTGAGAACACTACCAATTTTTTTCAGGTAATCAGTGAGATCAACAGCTCTCTTAAATCAAGTCCATTAATGAAAGAATTGGGAGGAATGACTTCAGGATTTGACAAGTTTGCGCCTGATATTATTACTGGACTATATCATTAGTGAAGGCATTTCTGTATGTTTTTTTCGGTAATATAGTCTTCGCATATAGCATTCTCAAAGCTAAATAAACTTGTATTTTGGTAACAAAGAGAAGCAGTTTGGTTTACATTTTTTCCACATTCACCATAGACATCAACATCAATATGTTTTCATTAATTCTCTTTTACTGCAAGTAAACGAGGAGGTTTACAATTACTTATAAAAGCAATAGCTGTTTTAGTTCTGTTTTCAAGATAATTTCTGTTAGGATCATAACCATTCCTTTAAACTTTCCAGGAACTACATAGCATATAACTTTGTCTTATATCTGACTAAACTTGTATGTCATTGTCCAGTTAAATAAAAATCCGGAATATGGGATAATGTCACTATATTCATAAATACGTGGTGGTGGCTCTTGAGTGAAAAAAATCCATCTTTGGTCTAGTGGGGTCGACTCATATTATAGGCAGCAATAATACTTCTAAATAAGTTATCTTCTGCCATATGAAAAACTACAGCACTGCTATTAGAATAAAGATTCTTGTCACCAAGAAAACATTTGTTTTTATTTGGTCCACATGTTATTGGTCTACTATTACCAAGTGATTCTACAAAATTTATGCCAAACCATGTTGTCCATAATAAAATGATTTTCCATTACTCACAACTGTAGTGGTCTTATCAGAAATTGAGGTACTTAGACTTTTACAGTGATACGTTTCCTGAAGTCAACCTTGGCTGTGAGATGCTGTATTATCATGATGACTCCGCGATAGCGTTCGATGTGATTTCGGCGTGCAAATCGATGATGATGATGTACACGAACGATACTGTCATACATAGAATGACAGGATTAAAATCTTTCTCAATGTTAAATTGGAGAATATGGAGTCAAGAGACATCATGTACAAATAGACTCTGTGATCAACGACGAAGTTTCACAATCTCCGCCTTCTAAGTATATTATTATTTTACTATAGGATACGGAAATGATGTCATTCATCAGTTCGGATATTGTTTACAGTCATGTCGGACACTATACCATTGTTCAAGTCATCATATACTTTTATACATTGAATAGGTTCATACAGTTGTTACACACGTCACAAGGTATACAATAGGTCCCACCATCTCCTATAGACACTCATCATTCCCATTTAAATTTATTATAAGTTGAGGATCACTACCAATTTTTTCAGGTAATCAGTGACATCAGCAGCTCTCTTAAAATTTAGTCCATTAATGAAGAGACCACTACGAATTTGACAAGTTTGTCCCTGATATTATTACTGGAACTATTTCATTAGTGAAGGCATTTCTGCACTTAAAATAGTATTTTGTCATTTCAACAATTGTCTTTGTTACCAGAATCTCATCAAGTTAGGTAGGCCACTATTGAGTTACCACAAAGCCAAAAACTTGTTTATCAGTATGATAAAGTGATATTACGAAGACACCAAAAAGTACTCTTTGTAGTTTATTGTCCAATAACTGAAACTATGAGGGGAGAGGTAGATACTATTTCAACTTAACTAACTGGATTAGTTCCTTACTTATAGCTTCAAAAATGGAAGCCATGATTTGATTATTATAACAAAATGGGTGTAAAGTAATGTGGTTTGTAACTGCAACTAGTTGGATTTAGCATATTGAGTTACACTAGTATTGGCCCTTGTAGCAATTTAGAATTGGGCTTAATCATATTAATGTAACTGTAGTAGTAACGAAGACCTTAGTTAAAATGACAATATGTTTTTTTCAGTGTGTATGTTTTGTCTGTATATAGTCTTCACATACAGCATTCTCAAAAGCCAAATAAAACTTGTACTTTGGTAACAAAGAGAAGCAGTTGCTTTACATTGCTTTCCACATTTACTATACACTGTAAATAGGAATATGGAATTTTTGAGAATTGCTCACTGTGTAATATGTTGGTATGTAAACATCAAAACATACCAACAAAATACATAGTGAGCAATTCCTCAAGACTTCTAAATTCCATAGCAATCCATCGGTGTATAGACGTTGACAACAATATGTTTCTTTAATGCCTTACTGCATGTATGTTCTGTTTCAAGATAAATTTCTATTAGGATCATAACCACCTTTAAACTTTCCAGGCACTACGTAAGAATAACTTTGTCTAATATCTGAACTAAACTTGTATGTCAATGTCCAGTTAAATAAAGATCTGGAATATGGAGAAAATTCATGATATCTAAGAATATTTGGTGGTGGCTCTTGAGTGAAGAAAATCCACCTTTGGTCTTGTGGTCGACTGATATCCACTGGCAGCAGTAATACTTTTAATAAATCACCTTCTGGAAATATGGAATATGAAAAAACTACAGCACTGCTATTAGTCTTAAAGATTCTTGTCACCAGTAAGAAACATTTTATTATTTTATTTGGTCCACATGTTATTGGTCTACTATTACCAAGTGATTCTACAAAATTTATGTCAAACCATGTTGTCCATAATAAAATGATTTTTTTCACTAGTTCCAACCATAGTGGTGCTATTAGAAATTGAAATACTTAGATTTCTACAATGATAAGTTTTCTTAATGGGAAATACCTTTGCCTGTTGAGATGCTTTTATTATTCCTAATGGCGGTCGAAGTGATATCGTGTTCATAGCGACAATGACGTATATGAACGATATTGTTGTCATAGTCAGAAAGCATATGATTAAAATCTTTCTCCATTTTAAATTGAACAAGTCGATTAACATCGTGCATGATAGACTCAGTGATCAATCACCAAGTTTCCAATCTCCTCCTATGGATAGTATTACGTTATACATGTCATAGTATTACGATGTGAAGCTACGTTCAGCCGGAAGCACTTTGCCACAGTTACCATGGCTACATTTGCTATTTAATCGCATTCGCTCACATGATCGGAAGTTGTGTGATACACCTGTTCGAGGAGCTAAAGGGAGGAAGTTTGGATAGAAGGAACAAAAAGATAAAAAGATATTGAAGATAAGTGTTTAGGTAAGGATTTTTATTATTTAGCGCAACAATAGAAATATGATGAATTATATGCTAGTAATCAAGAGAATACAGCAATTATTTTGACACAAGCAGTCGAACAAGCTATTTAGTGTCATCCTCAGCATTACAGAAAAATGCATAAAAAATGGTTGTCATTTTCATGTATATGGGTTTAAAAATTTTTGCAGTGGAACTAGTTTTGTTATGTTCATATAATAAAATTCTAAGATGATGATAAAGTGTAATTTGTGTTGTTTGTTCTTCACATGTTTTGGAAGTACCTTACTCCATGTCCTGTCTAAATGCAATGAACTTATGAGTTGAATTTTAATTCTCTGTAAAAAACATCTCTCTGTGCATTGAAATAGTTTAACAGCATCATCAGACATAACCATTTGGGTAAAATTACATGACAAGTCTTTTAAGTTGCAGTATAAAATGAATTGAATGCCATTGCATCTTCTTTATTGAATAACATCATACAATAGGAATTCCTCCCCCATGCTCATCAATAACAATATAAAGTATTTATAGATTGAAGTCAGACTTGTACATGTTAGTCCTATGTGTAGAATCAATGTAGTGTAGTGTCATGTCTAATTTCTGTACATATCCTGTTAAAATTCTGTTTGTAAACATACAAGGAAGTGGTCATTTGCTAAATTGTCCATGTTGTTATCTTGGATTTTCCCTGGCTCTTAAGTAGAATTATAGAGAAGTCATTCTTATATCTGCTAATTTCTTCATGGTTTATTTTGTCTTAATATATGAAAGTCCTGTCTAGTATTTAGTGTTCTCTGTCTATATTGGTAATCTGTATATATTGAGTCTCTGCCATCATCAAGAATATGATCCATATTTACCCTTTGCTATAGTTTACTGGTAATAACTAATTTACTTTAAATGGTGTTCTAATTTATCTCTTTCTCTTCTACTGAGAATTGACAATGAGACCTCAATGCAGTAGATGTATTTGAAGAGTAGTGACCCTCTTATGAAGATTTAATCAGGTAATTTGCCTATATAATGAACAGTCATATGTTATGTCTTTACCTGTTATTACAATATGTTACAACTAATAGTTACATTGTCAATATTATTTGTGCTCATTTTTAAGATGCTTTGATATACCACTCCAACACGAATAATATTTCTTTCCACATGTTGTGCATATGTGTTTATTGGGTTTGGCTTTTAGTTGTACAGAGTAATACTAAATTTAATTAATTAGTTGTACTGTGGTCATAGGTTATTACATGGCATTACTTAACTATCATCTGTCTTTAAATATTTCTTGTGAAATGACAATCCCCACTGAATGGTAGTCTTATGACTGTCAACACTATTGTCTTAGGGTTTTGATTGTATGATGTAGTGATGTATGCTTGTTTGATAATGAAAGATGGAGATAATGGGCTGTATATGTTCTAAGAATACTGGCTGATATTTGAACCCACTAGGAATGGTAACTATAGTAGCCTCGCCCTCATGTTGGATTGCCTACATATGATTTCATATAATGAATGTACTTTAGTGAGGCAACTCACCTGAGTTGTCCACATAAAATGTTTTCTAATATTACTTTTCTAATAACACAAATTTGTTACTAGTTAACATGTTGGAATTGATAAATAATAGCAATTATCTAACCTGTTTAAAATCCCCTTATTAGTCAAAACTTGACATAAAAGAAATTATGTGACAAATCTTTACAATCAAAGCTATTAATTTTAACTGCATGGTTGGTCCTAGAGTGTTACTAGACTACTCTTTATATGTTCTCTTTATCAACATCCATTTTTTGATTCCAATCAGGTGTCTTTTGCTTTTGTTTCTACTTTGTTGCTCCAGGAATACCTGATGTACACATGCTTATGATTTTTTTGCAAATTTACAGGTATACTATATACAAGTGTTGTCTAATAGCTTTCAAGTGAGACCATATAGGAATGAAAAGTATTCACCTTGTTTCTTAACTAAGTCAATAATCTGTAGTATTGATGCATAAGTACATTTCTGTTATAATGTAGTTCTACTAGTAATGTCTAGTGACAGTGATCATGATGATTACACACAACAATAGATGTTGTGCCATAAGATCAACCTGTTTAGAAGTTTGCAAGTGATACAGTTTGTCTAAAATGATCATACTGATTTTTGACACCATGTTGACACTGACATATATCCTTGATACTTTGTTTGACAGGTACTTATCCTTGACATGGTGTTGACCACTATATCCTTGATACCATATATTGACATTGACGTACTGTATATATCTCCAACTATTACTGTTGATGTTTTGTCATATGAATACCAGGGTTGGGGTCGATTACAATCGTAATTGTAATCAATTACAATCAATTACATTTTTTGTTGTAATCGCAATTGTAATTGTAATCAACAATCACAAGTGATTACAACAATGATTATGGTAGCCTTTGCAAGTAGTACATGGAACAAGTACAGTTGTTGCCTGTGTTAGCATCTGCTGGTGTATATTTATGAAATGATGCATGAAAGAACATGTAATTAAACTGAATACTTGTTGTATATTTGCAGCTGAATGTAATCATCATGGCTCTGTAATCATAATCACAATTGAATCATGCTTTTCCCTTAATTGTAATTGTAATCACCTTGCATAATCACTGTGTAATCACAATCATAATTATAATCATTCTCATGTAATTGACCCAATCCTGATGAAACATAATAGTTAAGGATATTCTGTAAACAAAAGTGAGATCCGTAACGTGTCCACACCTACTATATTAATTTAATATTAATTTTGTAATTATAAAATATGGTATACCCACTACATCTATACATATCTCTGAGTTATATAGCTTCTATTATTAAGTCTTGTAAATGTACTTTCCTATTGCCCTATTTTAGAAAATGTTGTCATGCTGTCAATAACATTTGTAATGTTGTCATGTAATTACTTTTACACATGGACTATTTGTAATGTTTTGATGACATTGACTACACAATGTTTATGATTAAAAAACTCATAAATTATAATATAATGTAAATAGCTGGTAGTGGCCTTTTTCAGGCGTTTTCAGGAAAAAATTCTTGTTATGGCATCCTGCATTCTACAATTTATTTTGTCATTGATAATATTGCTTTTCTATATTGTACTGACCTCAAAGTAAAATATTTGAAGAAAGTTTTCTAACAGTTGATAATACTATTCATGAATGTTCTGGTATTGATGAGGTGTGAATGAAGTGTGTATCTCCATTGAAGAAAATGTATCTTTTTTTTACTTGTTAGGGTTTGAATATATAGTCTCAGATGAAAGTATCACTGTTACGTTTCTCTTGTTACTGATAACTATCCCATAAATTAAGGATCATCTTCAGAAAATATTCTCCTGTTTAAGAAAACATTCATTATTATTACTTTTTTGGACTTATTTTTCAAATTTTTATACAATAATAAATTATTATTCATTACTGAACTTGATATTTCACACTGGTCCCCTGTCATCAATTCATACATATTGTATGAAAGAAGGATGATTAAGTTAACATTGTAGTGCACTGCTGTTATAGTAGTTATTAGCTATGTTTGCAAATCCAGCAAGATCTAATGTCTGGAAGTTTGTAAAGTCATACACCACGAGACTTTGACAATGTGGCACTGGAAAACGTGTGCGAATCGTCGTCGCTTGTGTAAATGAAAGGGTTAAAATTTGGATAAACTCCGTCTAATAATTATCTGACTGTGAGTTAACAAATAACTGATTTTCCACAAATCAGCTCTGATATGTACATAAGGAACAAAAAGTAGTTGATAAAATGATACATTAACAGTTTGATGGCTGTTCACAGTTTTTTAGGATCTTGCTGTTTCTTTAGTGTCTATAAAGTTTTAAAATCATCTGTTTCGTCTCATCAGCCCTCTATCTCCTTTTTCTCTACTGGTTGGCCTAAATATCTTGTTTTCTTCTCATTCACCACACCATCTAAGATTTACATATAGGTCTAAGTGTTCTCATAATCATCTCCCTTTTCTTGTCTCCTATCTTAGTATTTCTCTTTTTTCACTAGATTTATTAATGCAGAAGGACCTGGATGCCCTTTTTAGTTGGAGTTCCTGTAAGAACTTTCATTCAATATTCCTAAATTTAAGCTGATGGTTTCCTTACAATAACTTTGATCCTCACCAAGATGTATTAACGATTCATTTGTTGTCTGTGTTAATAATCAACATCATGATTTTTGAGTAGTTTTTAGTAGTGACTTATCTTGGAGTCATCATTATGAAAATATTATTTCAAGAGTATGTTACACAAATTCTACATTTTGTCAGAACTTCATCATCTACTCATTCTTCTAAGATCAACTTAACTTTATATATGACCTTAATTCGCTCTCAAATATGTTACTGTTTCAAGTTTGAACCCCCCCCCTCTTATAAAGGATATTTAACTAATAGAATGTATCTAATGTCAAGCTACCAATTTCATAATCATAATGATTATACTTCAAGTTGTTTACTCTTATGTATTGGTTGGAGTTACAAGATGTTATGTTCTTAGTCTCCTGCTTACAAAAGCTACAAATCATATCAAATATTCTAAATTTATTATGTTTCTGTATGACCAACACAAAATCCTCAACTCATTCTAAGGTCAAATGAATTAGACATCCACTTTAAAAACAATTATTTAAACTTTTTCTTGACTTTATAGAGTGTAAAGTCAAGCTCTCTTGTTGATAAAGTTTCAAATTAAAGTTCTCTTTCTACTTTTATTATTAATTTATCAACTATTTAATACTTATTCTCCATGTACTGATATTACTGTGGTCCCTGCAGTTTATGTTGCCAACTCAGAATCTTTATAACTTTTTGGATTTTAATTCAATTATATATTACTGACTATGTACTACCAACATATATAACTAAAATGTTTTAAATTTTATAATCGCCAAAAAAATGTGCAACAAATAAGTACAGTGAGTTCTTACACAGAGGGTATTATGTTAAAATTGGTTAGAACACTTTGTCACAAAAGGCATACCAGTATACAAGTATTGAGAAAAGGTACTCACATGTAAAATATGTAGTCAATATAGGGATAGTGTCTGAGAAAAATTAACATTTTTCTTACTTTTAAGCATAAATTAGTGTTTAAAAGACATAAATACAAAAAGACCTGTTGGGAGCTTGTATATGACTATTGCAAACATAAGAGATACACATATGACATGTTAGAAGGCATATTTAAAGCAATATTACTAGGAATAAATATATATCAATTCGTTTACTCACACACTACCATGTATAGATCTACTCACTCTTTCTGGTTGACTAAATTCTGTGTCTTACAGTTATCTTATTATATCATTGAACTCCATGTCATAGACAAGAAACACAATTTCTCTAAAAACACCAATAACTATATAATGTAATGTTACAAGAAACAATGAAGTGTATGAATTAAGAAGATTAATTTTTCCAATATTCAATTACTTGCACAATTAGTAAACAATTGAGCTGTGTATTATGTATATATGTACATTATACAATATTTAGACATAAAATGAGAATAATGTGTATTATTGCTGATCCTATATTGGTGAAAAAAATATCATACATCATGTGTCACTATGAATATTTATTTAACCTCAGATGAATTATAACAATATTCATTGTATTTAAAATATTATATGAGGTGTCAGTTTATCCACACAATATGTCAAAAAACAAGCATCTGCTACATACTCAATAGTAGCATTGATATATTTTATTACCTACTTTAAGCAACCTTGTGGGTGTGTTTTCTTCAAATTCATCAGTTATAAAGATGACAGATCATAAAATTGAATCTAGTAAAATGGAGCCAGTGGGTGGTTCATTGATAACTGTAATTACTAATAACTAGTGCCATCACAATTTTTAAATGTATACTTTAGTTTAGCTGATTGTCAATAATAAATCGGTTATGTAGAACATGAAGCTAGTGTGAAGCCTGTTTGAATTAATCAAAAGTAACTAAGTCCAGCCACTTCAGATGGTATATTCAGAAATCAACATTCAGACATGTAGAAATATATTCATTGGTTTTTTATGTATTAGGTGGACACTTTATGTAGTACAGTTGTCATAATTCTAACCTTTCTTACTCAAATGATATTAAATGTATATGTTCCTACAGTTATTAATCAGAGATGACAATCATTATTTTATACAGAAACTATGTTGATTTAACCAATGTATATTTATACAGGCTGTATGATGCAAACTGAAAGTAAACATAATACTGTTTTGATTATATAGTTGTTCTACGGAATCAACTGTTTACATAATGTTAGAACAAATAACAATTGTTTTAACATAAATCAGTATTATTTGGTACATAGTCATTACAAAGTACAATAGTAATCAAAACTTAATATGTTTACTTTCAGTTTTGCTTCATACAACCTGTAAATCATATAATTGTCGAAATCAACCAATTTGCCAGTTTACCAGATAATACATATAGATAATAATGTTAGCAGAACCTGCTAAGTTTGTTAAATTTTTATAGTTTACATAGTAAAAGGAAGTCAAAGTTGCTGACTCATCTACAGCCCTTGAAGTTGATAGTAAATGTCAGTAGATCCTGCTATGTCCGTTTAGACCACAGTATGACCAGTTAATAGAGTTACTAGATACTCTAGTCAATTGGCAGAAGTTTGGTACTTTCTTACCTGGTATTAAGAGTGAACATATTCAAGTAATAGAACATGACGTCGAGGAACTGACTTACAAAAAGCTGCTCTATTTTTCAAAATGGCTTAGTGTTCATCCTGAGGCATCATGGCAGGATGTACTGCTTGCATTAGAAAAGTCACAAGAATATTCTCTAGCATCAAGAGTATATCAAAAAACTTAATGTACTTTATCAACAGCTTCAACTATTTCTCAAGTATGTTTTTGTAACAATTAGAAATAATGTTCATGTTATCTCTTCATGTAGGTCCTCTAGAACTTGTAAAAACAGTCCATGTTAGAAAATGAAGAGAAAGAAGAGTACTTCTAACCACACTACAAGACCTTGATAGAATCTTTAGCATATTAATGGTAGCTGTTCGATCACGCTCTTGATCATAAACTACAAACATCAAACAACTAGTACTAGTGGACTTTATTAGATGGATTGAACATCGAATGAATGGGTTGGGCAACTAAGTGATGTGACTGATTTAAATGAACTTTTCAAGAAAACTACATCCATATTTTGACTACATAGACTGTGCTTTGATTGTCAATATGAGTGAACAATTTCTCAATGATGAATATTTTGGAGAAGAGAAGAAATACCTTGTCAGTGAACTAAAAGAACACGTTGTTAAAGCCAAGAGTTTTCGTTGTTCATCTACAGTAAAGAACTTAAAGTTCACATTGAAAAGCATTTTATTCTCCATATTTAACCAAAAGTGTCAAACATGCCCCAAATTCAAATTGAGCTACACAATCCATGGAACAAGCTACTGTTGATGGACTTTATTTACTAATAGGACATTTATTACCTTACAAGTCCAAGCAATCAATTTTAAAGTACATTGAAATTGAGACTGGTTCAGTTTCGTATTAAATACATTGTCCATGAATCAAATGCTGATTGTCTTATTGCTTATGCTCAAGGCAACCTACAGTTCATGCGTCTCATTGGTATCTTTGGTTTTAACAATTATGGTGAATCTATCATCAAAGAGGATGAGAACGAAAACTTTACTTTTGATACTGCTATTCTTGAAGCAGCAAAAGTGGGTCATGTCGAAGCATTCAATTTCTTCTAGAGTTTGTACTAACATTGATGATGCTCTTTCTGAAGCAGCAAAGCATGGTCATAGCGAAACAGTATGCTTACTTCTTAGATATGGTGCCAGGATCAATCACCATAATAAGAACACAAAACACCACTAATGCTAGCACACTAGGTGGACATGAACAAGTTTGTACAAACATTAGTATTGGCTGGAGCTGATATTTATATTCAAGATAATAAACAATTACGCTGCACTAACAATAGCTTGTGAAATGAACTCATATACAATATGTAATTATCTACTTCAACAAAGAAAAGTCCATGAAACACCTTTCATTACTGCCTGTCGACATGTCTGTTCAAATGTAATCTGTCTACTACAATACACATCATCCCACATCTCTATTATAGCTATGATAAAATAGTGGCTGATATTCAAAAGCTTGATCAGAACTTTGTGTCCCTAGTATCAACAATCAAAGAGCGATTTTCTGTAATGATTAAAAATGGGTCATGCAAGTTAGTCACTATTGCTCAACATATTTAAGAATACACTGAAGAGAAAGAGTTGACTAAAGTTGCAACTATCGATGAACTATTTAACAACATTATGTCACACTCTCATTTTCTTAATTGTCACTTAATTGAACACCTTGTACACTTCTTTCTTTCAGGAGACATCCTTGAAAGTAGAGTCAAAGAGTATTCAGATGAACTCAGAGTATTTGAAGAGTCAGCTAAATTAATAGATATTCAGAATGCTAGTGACAAAATTACATCTATCAAAACAAGATGTTACCGAACTAACTTGTAAAAATTATCATCAAACTAAATGTCATATGGAAACAAATGACATTAAAGAGTCTACATATTCTAATAACCATATATTTGCAGAAAAAGGAAAACATCTAAACCACATTCACATCGAACATGAATCACTATGTATCACATTCCTAGCACCTAGTTCACAATACCACTCTCTTTAAGATATGGCAGTAACTAAAAGAGATCTCCTCTATCAAGTTGGTATCTTTGAAATGTACATTAACAACCATCCTATCATTGTAATGATGAGAATGATAGTTTTACATTTGAGCCTTCTCTTCTACAAGCAGCAAAAGATGGCTTAGTAAGTGATGTAGAATTACTACTGGAGTTAGGAGCTCATGTCAACTATCACTGCATTGAAAGAGGAGCAGAGACAAATGAAACAGACAATCTTGGACCAACGCAATCCATAAAATGTGGAAAATGTTCATCATCTTGGTGTAGAACCGTTACTTGACTACAAGCCATCTCTAACATTCAGAAGGAGAAAAATGGTTGGACAGCCCTTATGATATCTAGTGCAAATGGTCATTATCAAGTAGTGGAACTGCTTCTCAAACAACAAGCCGACCCTAATATTCAACTGCAAGATGGACGAACAGCACTTTACTTAGCCAAGTGAAATGGTCATTATCAAGTGGTGGAACTGCTACTCAGACAAACAGTAATCTTAACATAAAAGATGAAATTGGTGCAACAGCCCTTATGATAGCCAGTCAAAAGGTCATTATCAAGTTGTGGAACTGCTTCTCAAAGAACAAGTCAATCCTAATATTCAATTGCCAAATGGAGGAACAGCCCTTTACTTAGCTAGTCAAGAAGGTCATTATCAAGTGGTGGAATTGTTACTCAAAGAACAAACTGATCCTAATATACAAGATCAAACCGGAGCAACAGCCCTTATGATATCCCAGTCAAAATGGTCATTTTCAAGTGGGTGGCACTGCTTCTCAAAGAACAAGCCGATCCTAATATTCAATTGCCAGATGGACGAACAGCCCTTTATTTAGCCAGTGAAAATGGTCGTTATCAAGTGGTGGAACTACTTCTTAAAACAACAAGCAGATCCTAACATACAAAGTCAAAATGGACAAACAGCCCTTATGATAGCCAGTGCAGAAGGTCATCATCAAGTGGTGGAACTGCTTCTCCAAGAAAAAACCAATCCTAATATTCAGTTGCCAGATGGACAAACAGCTCTTTACATAGCCAGTGCAGAAGGCCATTATCAAGTGGTGGAATTCCTACTCAAACAACAAGCTGATCCTAACATACAAGATCATAATGGACAAACAGCCCTTATGATAGCCAGGCAGAAGGCCATTATCAAGTGGTTGAACTGCTACTTAATCAACAAGCCAATTCTAACATTGAAAGCAATTATGGAATAACGGCCCCATATATAGCCAGTCAAAATGGTCATTATCTAGTTATGGAACTGTTATATAAAGAAAATGCCAATCCAAAACAAAATATCTTCCGAAAATGGTGGAGCTCTTTTAAGAACTGATTCACTAATTCCAATTGAAATTCACTAACAATTTGCTTGCTTACTGACCTTTCATTTGTTCATTTATTACTGTTATTAACTTTATACCCCACAATAAAAGAATCTTTCTTATCACTGTGTAGTGTTTATTTTTAAGGTTATTGTAAACAGAATGTTCATACAGCCCTTACGATAGCCAGTGCAGAAGGCCATTATCAAGTGGTTGAACTGCTACTTAATCAACGTTGTAGTGTTTTAGAATTTTGTTATTCATTTTTTATCAGTTTGTTTTTAATACTCTCTAAATGTCTCTAATACGACAAGATCAAATTTTTAAACATTAGCAGATTATGACATCAATAACAAAAGGTGACAAACATGTTATACATATTTTCATATTGTCAATGCTTTGCATACCCAACTACATGGATGGACACAGATGTACAGAGTAAATCATGTAAAAGTATAAATAGCTGTTGCCTAGTCTAGAAGCACATTAGAATATATACTACACACTATTTGAAAACAGAGTGTAGTTATAATTTTGTCCACACTACACATACAGTGAAAGACAGTCAAGAGGTAGAGCAAATTGTGAATGTCAAATAATAGGAAGTGAAAATTTGAAATTATTGCTAGTTTCATAGCTAAAATTATGTAAATATCAGCAGTTTTGACCTAAGACAATAGTTACATATACCTGGTTAATAAATTATTCACTAGTGCAACTAGTTTTAAGTCCAATAATAGTTAAAATGACTTGGTATCAAAAGTCAGTTTACTTCATTTGTATGACTCGAAATTTTTTTAGCTACTGATTTCTATTTTGCTTCTCCATTAAATGAATTAAAGGCTACACATCAATACAACACTGTCAAAGCATACTATAACTTTAGATCCTTTTACTACTAGTTGTGCAAGTAATGTTGGAAATATGAGTAGCAATTTAAGACTGACTCTTTCACATCGACTTGAATTGTATAATGATTATGCAAGAGCCATAACTTTCTAGTAACCATTAGTTGCCATGACACAATGCCATATACAAATCTGACTAATATCAAGAATACCTTTTTAATCAAGAAAATTGAATTTGAATGCTAGAAGATATTTTGTTATGAAGAAGTAAAATGGAACCAGATGAAGAGGAAACTACTATATATATTAATGACAAAAGCAATAGGTTAATTTCATTATCTTATTATGTGTTTGTAGCAACCATGTCTTAAAAGGGTCAGTAAAGGATAAATAGTAGTTAGATAGGGAAAAGACTACAGTAGAAAGTATACATTATTATCTGTTGATGTAATATTAATTCAGTTCTACTGGTGGGAAATGTTTTAATTTGGCTGTGGTGATTTGAGACTTGTAATGTAGTAAGTATAGTGAAATTGCTGCTTGAAAAAGCAAGAAAAATCTTATATTCAAATGTCAGATGAGCTTTGTATATAGTCATTAGGCAAAAATAAACTCATCAGCAGACCCCATGAACAAACATAAAGCTCTAGATTATAATATTCACCCTCCAATAACCTAGTGACACTGTTAAAATTGATCATGATTGAAAAGCAATAGTCGCCAGAGGTAGCTGCACCTATATGCATATACATCTACATATCCTTTTTTATAATAGTTATTACATCTCTGCCTAAAGACTTTTCAATAATTGTTATAAGCAAAGCTATGTGTGTGGATGCATCTGGATACCTTTGAATACCCATCAATGTTGTCATGGTCAATTTTAACAGTAGGAACTCTATCTCAAGTGATATATTGCGGATAGCAGATAGACTAACCCTTTTAAATTCAATGTTTTACTACTATAATAAGTAATTCATTACTACACACCACCCACTACATACGTGTCTACAGAATATATGTCATTAATTCACCAATGAGTGTTATGTATCAAATTTTTCCACCTTTATCCTTGTAAAATTAGACTGGCAGATATGTAAAATGGAAAATTTTAGTACAAACAATTATACTGAGTGGTATATTGTGGCTAGCAGATAGACCAATTTACATTGAATGTTTTACTACTATAGTAAGTCATTCTGTATTATAGAAACAACAATTGTTAATTAATAATTTATTAAGTGCAGTTACTAACTGACTGACCTGGAATTCCAACAGTTTATTTCCAGCTCCCCAACTCACTGATGTATGACAGAAATCATGTGAACAAACAAAGGTACACTGCAGACCTTGCTTACAGGTGATGTCATGTACTAGATATGTTGTCTCTCGATGTCTTGAATATATATTCTCAGACCCAGTCTTCAAACAGTCAAAATTACATTAGTACACTTTGTATTTGCTTGTTTCCCGCCAAAGATCCACGACAGATTTTGGCGGTCATCACGTGAGGAATCAAGCCCCTCCCTACGAGTAGAGTACTCTCTACCTGACATTAGCAAAGCTATTTAATGACATTATTTCTCAGAAAACATTATGGTGTAAGTTACTACACATTATGTATATTAGATAATTCATTAGTTCACTCACTGTGAATATAATAATATAATACATTGTATAAACAGAACATTTGATGTAGTTGAATTAGCCTTCGGCACTCATATAAAAAAATGTCCACCTGACACACCCACAGAAAACATCAAAGTCAACAGTAAAAGGTGACTTAAGATAATCCTTAGATTTAAAAGTACAATTTTGCACATAGTAAAAATATGTACTAGTAATCTTACTGTTTACTTATACTTAATTCAGTAATAATATTGTGACATAAATTAAACTCTACTATCTGTTAACATGACCCTTGAACCTCCAATTATTATATAATAATGTCTACTGTTGTGTTCATTTCTTAACACTAATGTTATAAATTATTATTTCAGCACACACAATCCTATATTAAAAGTACATATAATTGACAATATTGATTATTGCACTAAATCATGCACTATAGATTATTTTACTGATACATTCACTTTGTATTTTTCACTTGAAGTAGTTCAATAATGATCTTAGCTAGAGAGTATATGTAATGGTCTCTATTTATCATTTAAATTAACTAAGTATAAAACTGTCAGCAGATCATTCGACCATCACAAGTCCATTTACTTCTGTTTTATACATAGACCTATCTATATAATGTAGTATATTGTTATAGACTTTGTCTTAGGTCATTTCTTTGTTCATGATATAGTGGCACTCAGTGTTTTATGTGTTGCAATTTTTAGTCATCCTTTGTTCCTGTGACTCATGAAAAGGTATGAGTGACTCCAATAACCTATAATTATTAGCTTCTTACTTTGTGTTTTTTACTTCCATTAATAAAATTATACAGAAATAGATTCATAAATATGTACGTAAGTATATGTTAAAATCTATTCTGTTTATTAATTCAATTTATTAAAAAAGTGATACTAGTAGCTTCATGCCATAACTTTAGTGTAATATAAACTAGTTTTAAATGATCATACAAGTTACGTAATCATGACAAAAAAATATTGCCTGTGATCAATAGAAGCTCTTATCTTTTGTTGCTACATTGACATTCTTGTAGGTGACATATTTTAAGAATTGAATGTTATCTTTATTCATTGAATGTTATCTTTATTCATAGTAGATTGTTACTGCTGCATATCATTCCAGTTATCATAACACTGTTGTGTTGGTCAAAACCCCACCCATCACTAATATGCAATGATAATTTTACATGTATAATATAATATAATATCGTACTTCATGTTCATGGTGTAAGGAAGATCTGATATTTCAAAATCAATTGATGATTATTGTGTGATGTTAATAAGTCTAAAAAATAATATTTATAATCAGTTAATGTATATACTTTATTGATTGTATCTATTAAATGATATTTTATTGTATCAGGTATATGTCTTGGTTTTCAACTGTTATATGTACTACAAGCTGGGTACTGATAAGATACTAGATGATGGACTTTGACTTAGAATATAGTATATCACTAAATGTTACTGATGGTAGGATAACATAAGGTACGTGCTATGTATGTACATTTAACTAGGTTGTATTGCCCTCAATATACATGAATAGAGGCAAACATTAATTTATTTCTAGAGCCAAGAGTGGCATTAACATTTGATAAACTAAATTTGCACCTAAATCATTGCAATAAAAAAAGTGACAGTTATTAAACCCTCAAAGATAAAGGGATACTATCAAAAGGAAGCCAAAGCAAGAAAGCAAGAATATCAAAATTTCTCATCCTTTATTAAGTTACTCACTAAACCACAATACCCATACATTAAGAGATAACAGTGTAAAAACAAGATAACAAGAAAGAAGAGAATAAATTATATTTGCTGTTAGTATTAAGTAATAACATATGGGTTATTACATACTGTCATGTCTAAGTAAATGTAACAATGTACACATTTATAAAACCACATT
Source organism: Gigantopelta aegis (assembly GCF_016097555.1). Taxonomy (NCBI): domain Eukaryota; kingdom Metazoa; phylum Mollusca; class Gastropoda; order Neomphalida; family Peltospiridae; genus Gigantopelta; species Gigantopelta aegis. Next base: position 42,035 of record NW_024533077.1, read on the forward strand.
TTATACCTTAGCTGAATCATCTATTTCATTTTACATGTATACTAAATTTACACATTTATAAGAGTTTTTTTCTTTCAAATGGAAAAGGTCTATAATTAAAACTCTGCATCTAATAAATTCTAAAATCATACACAGTGAACATATTGAGTGTTAAGACATATCTAGAGAGTACAAAAAGTGTTTTATGGTAGAAAAACCATCCTAGACATAGATTGTCTTATGTGCACATTTAGTCTATGTAACTGTACCACTTGGATATGTAGATACTGACTTTAATTAACTATTCTTGTTTATAATTAGTTATATATAAACATCTCTAGAAGAGGCTATGTCCAAGTTTTATGAAATCACAACTTACTTTAGTGAATGTTTTATAGTGAAAGTGTACACTAATAAAATAGCTTGTGTATTTAATAACATTGTAATATTCATATTTTTATTTGACAATGAAAGAAATATGGATATTCATGTTCTTAATATTGGGTAATTAAGAGTAGGGTGTCAATAGAGGTTGATATAAAATCATTGACCATATATATATCATAAAACAACAGGCTGAAGCACAATAATGTGGGTGAAATGCAGAGACCATGGATTTCTTGGTTTGTAACTTTCCTAAATCAATAGCATTCTACTTATTTGATAAACTTGGGGTGTTTGCAAGGTCTTTTGAGTGGTGAAAATCATTTCTTTCTAGCTTATTCCTAGCCAGAGTTATAACACTGAGTTAGTGGTCATTCTCAACTTGAACAGAGTATAGTACCTAAGCTTTTTACAAATTGTACTAGACAGGGAGGATATGTATATACTGTTTATTATAATAATTATATTGATTGTTGGAGTGATATCAGTAAGAGTTGAAGTTAGTAGATGATACAAAATGTCTGTCATTAGGGTTTGGTATTGAAAGTGATGTTGTATCATCACTTATAACCTGATCATGACCACACTCATCACTCATTGTGATTCAAAAGTGTGTCAAACATTTCAACACTGTTATGAATAAGTCAAGTACTCTGTAGATTGCAAACTAGATCTCAAACTAGATCATTTGAAACCATATACAAATGCACACGTTAAGAGATTGTTTTTTTTAAATAATAAAGGCTATACTTAGAATCCTTATCCTGTCATTGTTTCAAAATGCTAATCACACAGCAAGAATGTTGTGTGATTAGTTGAGAGTTAGTAGAAAAAAATACAAAACACGCCAGGAAAAAACATCTTAGTTATAGATTCAGTGTGTATAATCTGTGCACTATAAGAGCTGGCTAAATAAGCGTGCGAATCAATCAGACTAATGATAAGGTTGTTCCCCTTCATATACTGACCTTTGCTATTCTTTATTTATGACAATTATAATTAGTTCAATATTAATAAACGGCACAGTCTAGAAAGAGAATATATCCAAGTTTATTGAAACACTACTGTATTGGTTAAATCATTCAAATGAGTATACTCTCCTATTTTTAAAAATTTATCAAATTTCTAGTTGTAGTTATGGCTAAAAGGGTGAAAACATCATCCCATCCCTAGAATAAACATTAGTAAATTTTTAAGCCAAGAGTATGTATATGTACCAAGAATGTGTATACATATGGTACTTTAATCACATTTATTGTACATAATCATAATAACTTTCTGTTTCCGTCTATTTAACATTACCATGATACATTCTTAATTCACTTATAGTTAATCTTAATGTGTGTAAGTGTATCAAGTTCATTGTTTCATAGCATTCATGTAATTTCTGTTATACTATAGTAATAAAAATATAAAAATCTGGTGTATTATAAAAACATGGTGAAGTTATTAATATGATTGTCAAGATCAAAGATAGATGAAAGGATTATTTTAGTATTCTTAACTAACATTTAAACTATCGAAAATTAGTAAATTAATTCTGCATTAGTGTACTTGTAGATGACACATATTTAAAATAATTCACTGTTACCTATATTCATTGTAAGTGGATACTGCTATGAATTGGTACTTTTATCATTTTAATACTATGACCTTATTTGGTCAAAAGCCCACCCATCACTAATTTCCAATGATAAATGTACATGTATGATATAATATCATACCTCATGTTCGTTGGTGTAAGAAATATCTGATATTTCAAAATAAATTGATAATTATTACCTGATGTTTATTAGTCTAAAGTATTAGTAATCACTTATCACTTGTTCAATGTACTTTAATTTTACTATTGATTGCATTATTAAATGTATTTCCATTACATGTGTGATACATGTTCCTTGTTTCCAAGTTGTTATATGTCCTACAAACTGGTATTAATAGATGCTAGACGATAGATTTTGACTTAGAACTAGTATATCAGTAGACTTTACTAATAATATAATATAAGACAGTCACACATGTTATATATAAACATTTATTAAGTTGTATTGCCCCTATGCATTACATGGACAACTGATGCTTGTCTCCATATGCTGAGACAACATCGTTTCATTAGTAGAGCCAAGTGTGGCACATAATGCAAAATGCTTTTAAAAATTGATGCCCTCAGCTTATGCAGCAGTGCCCTATAATAAGTACTCTCATTTGTTTGTGCTCCTTACCTATATTGAATTGGCTACCAATATTAATGCATCTACTTATTGTGTACTTTATAATTTAAATAGTATTGTGTCCTATACACCTCCATGACATTGAAGATTACTGATATAGAATTACTTATCACAGTACATAGCAATATTTGTTACTATTTCTTTCATATATTAACAAATCCAGATTATTTTCTATTATTTTTTAAAAATTATATAGATTGAAGTCTTTTTAAAAATCTCTACATGCAGAGTAAACATGTACAGCACCTTTGACATGTACATGCGTGTCTTTGTTCTGTAAAAAAGGTAGCATTGTTTTATTATGTAAATACTATTATGAATAACTTAAGGTATCATGTTTTGAGCTTATTTAGTCAAAACGTCACCCATTACTGTACTTACAGAAATTACCTGCATTGTATTTTCTTTCATCTACTTTGTGTAAACTTTATAGATATGGATTATACTTGTTATATTTAGTGGGTTAATGTGTATATAATAGTTACATGTACAACTAAGGAATAGTATAATAGACCTTGTTCTGTTAGATTCTGCAGTGTCAGAATCCATTTGAGTTCCAGGAAAATTGCTAAGGCAATGAAACACAAGTTTTGCTTATAATAAAAGTCTAAGCACCTTGTGAGCACTTTGAACATCTGTGATATTGTGTCAGAGGGTAAGTTAAAAAGTATATTGTTGATTTTGAAGTTGAAACTTTTAAAAATGTACTTTTAATGAGACACCAATCCATTTGTAACAGTGGCTAATTTAAGATGGAAATTAATCATGTTTGTTGCATAACATATTTTGATGATGCAAGTTTATTATATTTAAAGCAGAATTAGATGATCAATGACTATACTAGCCAATACCAGAAGAAATTGCTATAGTTTTCATGTTTTCATTCCTGTAGGAGCTGAAGATATATCTTTAGGCACTTAATCAGGATGGACAATGAACAAAAAGTGGGGGGTCACTTCTTTGTATACAATGACTAGCCCAATGTCTGTGTGCTATTATGACTTTTAATTATGATTATAATAAAATTCATTGTCAGTCATATTTGGTCAAAATTTCATACTTTTGTCTGTGAATGAAATTGACCCAGACCTCATGAATATTACGAAGTCACTCATCATTATAGCAACATTAGACAACCAAACTACTGTCATTGATAATTTGCTGTCTCTTTAGTAGTTTCAAATATAATGGCTGAACAACATGAGGCAACTACCCACCTATTAGCAATCCTTCTCTTGCAACAATGACTGAGCAGCAAGGTAAGTTTGTCAATTTGTATGGCATTATTTACTACCAGTTGTTTGTTTTATAGCTACTAGTGCTGATGTATTCAAGTACGAAACCTAATGAAGGACATACTCCAGGAACAAGACTACCCTTTACAGGTTGCATTACATGCATGTCTTCCACAAGTGGTTGCAGAAATGTTTAGCAATAAAATGATTCCTGAGTCTGTCAAAGAGATCCAACTTATAATGAAGTAATTGTGAATGTAAAGCTGGCATGGGATGGCTAAAAGATGTTTCCAGCATTACAAACGTATTGGCAACTATTTCTCAAAATACTATCTAATCAAATTAATCTCTGTTCAAGGTGCAGCACGTTTATTTAGATACAGAATTAAGAGACAGATTGATAAACCTCGACTCTGGTACAATTCAGAATCCATGCACTTCGCCAAGTATTGAAGCAGATGTCACTAATGTTGCTCTTTACGAAGCAGCAAAAAGCAGATGATAACGAAGCAGCACAATTTCTTCTCAATTTAGGAGCAAGCGCATAGATATTGCACTTCTTGAATCAGCAAAAGTTGGTCATGGCAAAGCAGCTCAATTTCTTCTCAATTTAGGAGCTAGCGCAGAGACTGCTCTTCTTGAGTCAGCCAAAGTTAATCATGACAAAGCAGCTCTGTGTTTCTTCTTCAGTTTGAAACAAATACTAATGTTGCTCTCTTTACGAAGCAGCAAAGGAGATGATAACGAAGCAGCACAATTTCTTCTCAATTTAGGAGCAAGCATAGATATTGCACTTCTTGAATCAGCAAAAGTTGGTCATGACAAAGTGGCTCAATTTCTTATTAAGCTTGGAGCAAACCACTGATGTTGCTCTTTATGAAGCAGCAAAAGGAGAAGATAATGAAGCAGCTAGATTTCTTATCAATTTGGAGCTAGCACAACTATTTCTCTTATTGAATCAGCCAAAGTTAACCATGACCCCAAAGCAGCTCAATGTCTTCTTAAGCTTGGAGCAAACACTAATGTTGCTCTTTTTGAAGCAGCAAAAGGAGATGATAATGATTGCAGTACAATTTCTTCTTGATTTAGCATCTAGCACAGATGCAGGTCAATGTCAGTTAAAAAAGATAATGAATCTTACTCCGGGAACGACATCATTCTTTACAAGTTGCTTTTTAAAAACATTCTTCTGCACAAGTGGCAGCCAGAAATGTATAGCATCAAAATGATTCCTGAGTCTGTCAAAGATAATCCAAATTATGATAAATTAATTGATGAATTTAAAGCTGGTATTGAATGGCAAAAAGATGTTCCATCATTACAAAAGTATTGGCAATCATTTCTCAAAATACTATCTAGTCAAGGTGGTGCTGCTGCTCAGGGTGCAGCAGATTATTTAGATACAGAATTAAGTAAAAGATTAAGAAGCCTCAAACCTGCCGCAATTCAGAGTACATATACCTTTTCTAGTATTGAAGAAATGTCAAGACAATTGAGCTTGATAGTGAAGTCATCGTTTTGAAACAGATACATAATCTCCACCAAGCATTTGTGGTCTAATGAGACAAGTTAGAGCAGAACTAATTGAAGAAATTCAGAATCAAACAACAAAAACATGTCTTTCAGATATAGCAGGCTATGTACAAGAGTATATATCTTGGGAAAGTCTTGATCTCAGTCATATCGATGATTTGGATGGACTCTTTAAAGAATTACATCGCTTTTATGACTTTTTAGATTGCGACATTATTGTTGCAATTGCTAAGCAATACCTTACAAATAGTGATTTAAGTAATAAATTGCAAAACCATTCCGAAGAAGCAAATTGAATTTCGAAATACCCAATCAGTTAAGACACTTAGAAATGGTTTGATGCAAATATACAATCCACACTTAAAAAATCCTGAGAATGCACCAATTTCTCATATTAAGCTAAAAGAGACTTGGAATCAAGTACACATTAAAGGACTTTACTTATTAATCAAACATTTTCTTCCAAATCATGAAAAGCAGTCCCTTCTAAACCACATCAAAATCTCAGCTGGTTCAGTGATTATTGAATATATTGTCCGTGAATCTCTTCAGTTGACCATCTGATAGCTTATGCTCAAGGCAAGTTACAGTTTATGCGTCTCATTGGTATGTTCAGTTTAGTAAATCAACGACACACCAATATTAGGTGGTGAAGATGAGAATGAGAACTTTACTTTTGATGTTGCTCTTCTTGAAGCAGCAAAAGTTGGTCATCCTGAAGCAGTTCAGGTTATTCTTGGAATTAGGAGCTAGTGTTGATGCTGCTCTTTTTAAAGCAGCAAAAGTTTGATCATGACAGCGCAGCTCAATTTCTTCTTAACTTTGGAGCGAGCACTGACGTTGCTCTTCATGAAGCAGCAAAAGAAGATGATAATGAAGCAGCACAATTTCTTCTTAATTTAGGAGCTAGCGTAGATATTGCACTTTTCGAATCAGCAAAAGTTGGTCATTGCAAAGCAGCTCAATTTCTTGTTAAGCTTGGAGCAAACATTGATGTTGCTCTTCACGAAGCAGCGAAAGTTAATGATAATGAAGCATCACCAATTTCTTCTCAAATTAGGAGCAAGCATAGATATTGCACTTCTTAAATCAGCAAAAGTTGGTCATGTTGGTGCAATTCAATTTCTTCTAGAATTAGGAGCTAATGTTGATGGTGCACTATTAAAAGCTGTAATTGTTGGTGATATTGAATCAGCTCAACTACTTCTACAGTTAGGAGGTAACATTGATGACATTCTTCTTGAAGCAGCAAAGCATGGTCATAATGAAGCAGTATGCTTACTTCTTTAAATTAGGTGCCAAGATCAATTACCAAAATGATGAAGGCCAAACACCACTAATGCTAGCTACACCAGGTGGACATGAACAAATTGTACAAACTCTAGTATCAGCTGAAGCTGATACTTATATTCAAGATAAATAACAATTACACTGCACTAACAATAGCTTGTGAAATGAACTCATATATACAATATGTAATTATCTACTTCAACAAAGAAAAGTCCATGAAACACCTTTCATTACTGCCTGTCGACATCCGTCTGTTCAAATGTAATCTGTCTATTACAATACACATCAGCACACATCTCTGGTAAATAGTAATGATAAATAGTGGCTGATATTCAGGTACTTCATCAGAAATTTGTCTCTCTAGTATCAAATATCAAAGAGCGATATCTGAAATGATTGAAAATGGATTGTGCAAGCTAGTCAATATTGTTCAACACGTTGAGGAGTACACTGAAGAGAAAGGGTTACTAAAGTAGCAACTATCAGTGAACTATTTAACAAGATTAAGTCACCCACTGTCATTTTCTTAATTGTCACCTAATTAAACAGAATAGGACTTGTACACTACTTTCTTTCAGGAGGCATCCTTGAAAGTAGACTCAAAGAGTATTTCAGATGAACTTAGAGTATTTGAAGAGTCAGCTAAATTAATAGATATTCAGAATGCTAGTGACAAAATACATCTATCAAAACAAGATGTTACTGAAACTAACTTGTACAATTATCATCAAACTAAATGTCATATGGAAACATATGACATTAAAGGGTCAAAGCAATAATGGAGCAACAGCCCTTATGATAGCCAGTCAAAATGGTGACCCTCTAGTGGTGGAACTGTTACTTAAACAACAAACTGATCCTAATATCAAAGCAATAATGGAACAAACAGCCCTTTACATAGCCAGTGAAAATGGTCATTATCAAGTGGTGGAATTGCTACTCAAGCAGCAAGCTAATCCTAATACCAGGACAAGAAAAAGATTGGACCACACTGATGATAGCCAGTCAAAATGGTCATTATCAAAGTGGTGGAATTGTTACTCAAACATGAAGCCAATCCAAATATTCAAGACAATTATGGAACAACAGCCCTTTACATAGCAGTGAATATGGTCATTATCAAGTGGTGGAACTGCTACTCAAAACACAAGGCTGATCCTAATATTCAAAGCAAATAATGGGAGCAACAGCCCTTATGATAGCATGTGAAAACTTTCATTCTCAAGTGCAAGAACTGCTACAAGACAATCCTAATATCAATGATGAAGAAGATTGGACTGCACTGATGATAGCAGGTCGAAGTGGTCATTATCAAGTGGTGGAATTGTTACTAAACATGAAGCCAATCCAAATATTCAAGACAATTACGGAACAACAGCCCTTACATAGCCAGTGGACATGGTCATTATCAAGTGGTGGAATTGCTACTCAAACAAAAAGTTATCCTAATATTCAAAATAATAATGGAGCAACAGCTCTGTACATAGCAGTCAAAATGGTCATTATCATGTGGTGGAACTGCTACTAAAACAACAAGCTGATCCTAATATCAGACAGGAAGACGATTGGACCACACTGATGATAGCCAGTCAAAATGGTCATTATCAAGTGGTAGAACTGCTACTCAAACAAAAAGTTGATCCTAATATTCAAATCAGTAATGGAGCAACAGCTCTGTACATAGCCAGTCAAAATGGTCATTATCATGTGGTGGAACTGCTACTCAAACAACAAGTTGATCCTAATATTCAAATCAGTAATGGAGCAACAGCTCTGTACATAGCCAGTCAAAATGGTCATTATTATGTGATGAACTGCTACTCAACAACAAGTTGATCCTAATATTCAAATGAATAATGGAGCAACAGCTCTGTACATAGCCAGTCAAATGGTCATTATCAAAGTGTGGAGCTGCTACTCAAACAACAAGTTGATCTCTAATATTCAAAGCAATAATGGAGCAACAGCCCTAATGATAGCCAGTCAAAATGGTGACCCTCTAGTGGTGGAACTGTTACTCAACAACAAGCTGATCCTAATATTCAAAATAACAATGGATCAACAGCCCTTTACATAGCCAGTGAAAATGGTCATTATCAAGTGGTGGAACTGCTACTCAAAACAACAAGCTGATCCTAATATTCAAAACAATAATGGCATAACAGCCCTGCACATAGCAAAACAAAATGGTCATTCTCAAGTAGTGGAAAACTGTTATGTAAAGAGAAAGCCAGTCCTAAACAAAATATCTTCCGAAAATTTTGGAACTACTTTAAGAAATGATTCCTAGTAAAGCATGTCTTAAAATTTATTAATGATGTGCTCTTGTACACTTATGCCTGTAAGAGATTGAATGTCATTTCACTTGCTTGTTGTTTGCTGTTAGAAACTTTATAGACCACTACTAAAAGGATCTTATCCACTATATCCCATTTATTCTGATTTTTGAATAAAATATTCATTTAAAATTAACAAATTCTAGTATTTAGACTTTGACCTAGAAAAGGTTTAAAATCCAATGTCATTTCATTTGCTGGTTTTTATTGTTGTTAGAACCACTACTTACAGAATCTTGTTTATTCATAAATATTAAACATTCAAGTATTTAGAGCTTTTGTGGTTCACTTCTCATCAGTTTTTGTTTTTCATTCTCTCTAGCTAAATATCATTAATATGGCAAGATTAAATTTTTAATAATTAAAGAAAAGAAATGTTTATTCCAACAATAACAAATTTTGATATCAGTAACATAAGTAGAATAACATGTTATATTGTCTAGTAAGTGCTTCACATACCCAGTACATGGATGGATACAGGCTTACATTTACATTATGGATAAAGTGTGTTCCTACCATTAATAGTGTCAGCCATGTGGTAGCATTGCCTATATAGGGATGGCCTGGATTTTCCATTTGAAATATATTGTCAAAAAAATCAACTGTTAGAATTACTACTTGAAGACAAAGTTGTCATAATATTCAATTAAGGGATAGACAAACTGCTTTATAGATAGTCACTGAAAATGGTCATTATCAAGTGTTTGAGCTATTACTTCAGTAACAACTCAATCCTAAAAATGGAAAAAAAAATTGAAACACCAGCTCTGTACAAATTAAAAGGCAAACACTACACATAGCCAGTGAAAAAGGGTATTATTAAGTCTTACTTGAATAAAATTGATCCAAATGCTCAACTGCAAGGTAGTACTCATGAATATATAGCAAAATGGAACAATGTTACAACTTTGCTCGTGCCAGTAGACACATTCATTAAATTCTTATAAAGCAATTGCACAAGTAATTTGTGATTATATGGGGTGGTTTAATAATATCTTTGTTTAATGAATGATGGTTAATAACAGGCCATGACAAGCTAGATAATTTTGAGGCCACCAAAATCAATAGTTTGTAAAAAAAAGAGTGGTTATATTCTTTAATGATGTAAATTTGGGTCTCTTTGCAAGGAAGTGGTCAACTTTATAGTTACTACATTATTATAAGAATAAGATTTTATGAAATAATTATAATTTGCCAATAATTTTTTGGCAACAGCTGTGTTACAAAAACTTTTAAATTTATAAATAAAAGGTGGTACAGACAAGCATAATAGCTTCTCAATCAATCAATGTAAAGTATCAAATAATAGAGAATGACACATAAAATCTTTGTATAAAAGTATTAATGGAGTCATAACAGACAATGAATTAGCAGGAACAGAGTCCTTGACAAATTGCAAATGACTGAAGGAAGCAGTTTTTTTCAATCTTTATCCAGAGATCACATTGGCAGATGCAACAGACAAACATAAAGTCCTAGATTGTTAAATTTACTCTTCAATAAGCTAGTAACATTGTTAAAAACTGATCATGAGGGAACATTGATGGTAGCAAGTAACACATTTATGACCATATATAGGTAGATAAATTTCCTTTGCCTAAAGAATTTGAGCAACAAGTCAATCCCATAGTGTACAAAATTGATAGCTAGAGTAAGAAGAGTTAATTTATATGTTGAGATTGCCAGTAATAAGATGTGGTAGTCATCATGAATAAAAGCTGCAAAATAGAACATCGTTACATCTTTGTTCATGCCAGTACACACAGTCATTAAATAAATCAATTTTACAAGTAATTTGTGATAACCTTCTGGTTAATATAAATCTTTGCTGTTTTAATTAGTGGTGGGGTGGTGGTATTAGGCTATGATAAAATAACAAATTTGTAAAAGACCACTAAAAGTATTGTAAAAAGAGTGGTTATATACTTACCCATAAGTTCCCATGACATACAATACCATTACAAATAGGGTATCTTTTTGTAAGAACATAGTTGACATTATAGTTATGGTTTGACCTATGATTATTATATAATAATTATGTCTATTTATTGCATTCATTTCTTAACACTGATGTTATAAATTATCATTTCAACACACAAAATCCCATGTTAAAGTACATATAATTTACCAATATTTATTATTGCACTAAGTCATACTTTATAGATATTTTTACATTTAAAACTGATACATTCACTTTGTATTTTTCACTTGAAGTAGTTCAATAATGATCTTAGCTAGAGAGTATATGTAATAAAGTCTACTTATCATTAAAATTAAACTAAGTATAAAACTGTCATCTGATCATTATACTATAAGTCCATTAACTACCGTTTTATACATAGATGTACATGTATCATACAAATGTAGTATACTTTAAGAGACTTTTTCTTAGGTCATTTTCTTGTTCATCATACAGATGATACTCAGTGTTTTATATGTTACAATTGTTTAGTCATCCTCTGCTCCTCTGACTTATTATAAAAGGTATGAGTGAATTCAATAACCTATTAATTATTAGCTTATTTACTTTTGTTTTCTACTTCCAGTAATAAATTTGTACAGATAATAGACTGTAAAAGTGTATATATGTGGTTCTTAATGTATTCTGTTATATATTAATCCAATTATTAAAAATTGATACTAGTAGCTTCATGCCATAACTTTAGTGTAATATAAAATAGTTAAATGATCATACAAGTTATGTGATTATGAGCCATTAATAAAAGTAAAATATTGCCTGTGATCAATAGATGCTCTTACCTTTGTTGCTACATTGTATGGAAGTACAATTATGTACTGATGATATTAATGTTACTGTCATCACTGCTGTTGTTATTATATTAATATATTTTATATATAGGGACTGTCTTATCATTAGGGAACATATACTAATGACCACATGCTTCAAGTATTTGACTGAGTCTAATACTACTAAGAGCCAATGATGAATGGAGAGGACTCAGAGGAGCATGAATCACCCACACAGATAATTGAATTATAACACTGTTATTAAATTGTCACTTACTATTTGAAGTGCTCAATATAACAAAAGCATAGTCCTTAATCAAGTAATAACTTAGTTACATAAAAGTAATTGTTCAAAATACTAGTTTTTTAGTTTATTTCATTGCACTTAAGAACACTGTAATGATGTATTTGAATCATTTAAAGAAATGCTTACTATTTTATACTATTACACTATAGCAAAATTAATCAGAAAAAATTTAGATATTAAACTATTTCACATATTATACTTAAACTAAAAACAAAGTGTATTTACTAGGGGGATGTCTGGCAATGCCATCCACTTCTCATTTTGAAGAAGAAAACTATCTATTATACTTTAAACTCTATCTTGATAATATGTTCAATATTAACCTGCTAGTATGTCTATGTGCATTTTATAATTAGAACTAATTTCTTTTTGTAAAAATTAATGATTATATAATTAATTATATTATATTCATATTACATTGAATCCCTTTAATTTATGCTAAAAGAAAACTATTGGCTAACTCTCACCTCTTGAGTTTGTTTTCTCCAGGCACTTTGTATCTCTATAGCTCATTGACCTAGGCTTGCTTTTGCAATGTCAATAGATCTTCTAATCTGTTTTTCATGTCTCCACTTACCCAGTCATCCAACCAGCCATCATACATCCATGGATATATTGTTATCATTTTTGGATTCTTGTGTCGATGTATGTTTTCATTTAAAATGGCTTAGTGTTCATCCTGAGGCATCATGGCAGGATGTACTGCTTGCATTAAAGCGTATATTTCCACATCTAACAAATTTATCAAACATGCCCTAAATTTACATTAAGTTACAAAATCAATGGAACAAAGCCAACATTAAAAAAACTTTACATCCTGATACAACATTTATTACCTTACAAGTCTAATCAATTAATTATAAAGCATATTGAAATCACCACAGGCTCAGTTCATATTAAATACATTGTCCATGAATCAAATGCTGATTGTCTCATAGCTTATGCTCAAAGCAAGCTACAGTTTTATGTGTCTCATTGTATCTTTGCTCTAACAATTAATGGTGAATCATCTTAAGAGATGATGAGAATATGAACTTACTTTTGATACTGCTTCTTAAAGCAGCAAAAGTTGGTCATATTGAAGAAATTCAATTTCTTCTAAAATTAGGAGCTAACATTGATGTCGCTTTTCTTGAGGCTTTCAAGGTTGGTCACATTGAATCAGTTCAATTTCTTCTAGAGTTAGGAGTAACTTGAGAAAATTCTTCTTGGAAGCAGCAAAAGATGGTATAGTGAAGCAGTATGCCTACTTCTTAAATCTGGTGCCAGGATCAATCACCATAATAAACAAGACAAAACACCACTAATGCTAGCTACACTAGGTGGACATGGAACAAGTTGTGCAAACTCTAATATCAGCTGGAGCTGATATTTATATTCAAGATAATAACACTTACACTGCACTAACAATAGCTTGTGAAATGAACTCATACAATATATTTATCTACTACAAAAAGAAAAGTCCGAAACACCTTTCATTACTGCCTGTCGACATGTCTGTTCAAATGTAATCTGTCTACTACAATACACCTCATCCCATATCTCTATTAATAGCAATAATAAAATAGTGGCTGATATTCAAAACCCTGATTAGAAATTTGGCTCCCTGGTATCAAATATTAAAAGACAATTTTTCTGTAATGATTAAAAATGGATCATGCAAGTTAGTAACTATTGCTCAACATATTGAAGAATACACTGAAGAGAAAGGGTTGACTAAAGTTGCAACTATCGATGAAAACTATTTAACAAGATTAGTTCACACTATCATTTTCTTAATTGTCACTTAATTGAACACCATGTACAATGCTTTCTTTGGAAGATGTTCTTCAAAGAGAGTATTTAGATGAACTCAGAGTATTTGAAGAGTCAACTAAATTAATAGATATTCAGAAATGCTAATGACAAAATACATTATCAAAACAAGGATGTTACTGACAAACTAACTTGTACAATTATCATCAAACTAATTGTCATATGGAAACAAATGACATTAAAGGGTCTACATATTCTAATTAACCATATATTTGCAGAAAAAGGAAAACATCTAAACCAATTCACATCGAACATGAAATCACTATGTATCACATTCCTAGCACCTAGTTCATAATACCACTTCTTAAAGATCTGGCAGTAACTAAAAGAGATATCCTCTATCAAGGTGGTATCTTTGAAATGTATATTAAAAACCTTCCTATCATAGTAAATGCATGAGAATGATAGTTTTACATTTGAGCCTTCTCTTCTACAAGCAGCAAAAGATGGCTTAGTCAAGGATGTAGAATTACTACTGGAGTTAGGAGCTCATGTCAAGTATCACTGCATTGAAAGAGGAGCAAAGACAAATGAAACAAGACAATCTGGGACCCAATGCAAAATGCATAAAATGTGGAAATTTCATCATCTTGGTGTAGAAACCGTTACCTTGAACTACAAGGCATCTTAACATTCAGAAGAGAAAAATGGTTGGACAGCCTTATGATATCGTTGTGCAAATGGTCATGATCAAATAGTGGAACTGCTTCTCAAACAACAAGCCAACCAATAGTCAATTGCAAGATGGACAAACAGCACTTTACTTAGCAGTGAAATGGTCTTTATCAATTGGTAGAACTGCTACTCAGACAAACAGTTAATCTTAACATAAAAGATGAAATCAGAGGAACAGCCATTATAACAGCCATCAAAAAGGTCTTATCAAGTTGTGGAACTGCTCTCAAGAAAATATCAATCCTAATATTCAATTGCCATATGGAGGAACAGCCCTTTACTTAGCTAGTCAAGAAGGTCATTATCAAGTGGTGGAATTGTTACTGAAAGAACAAACTGATCCTAATATACAACATCAACTGGAGCAACAGCCCTTATGTAGCCAGTCAGAATGGTCATTTTCAAGTGGTGAAACTGCTTCTAAAGAAGCCGATCGAATATTCAATTGCCAGATGGACGAACAGCCCTTTATGTAGCCGTGAAAAAGGTTCTATCAAGTGGTGGAAGTATTCTTAAAAAAAAGCAGATCCTAACATACAAATCAAAATGGACAAACAACCCTTATGAGCCAGTTGGAGAAGGTAAATGCAATGGTGGAACACTCTTCTCCAAGAAACCCCAGCTTATATTCGTTGCAGCTGGACAGGAGGCCTTATAGCCAGTCAGAAGGCCATATATAAGGGTGGAATTCCTACTCAAACAACATTTCTGATCCTAACATACAAGATCATAATGGACAAAAACCCCCTTATGATTACCAGTGCAGAAGGTCATTCATCAGTGGTTGACTGCTACTTAATCAACAAAGCCAAGTTTTTCCCCCACCCCCCCCCACCCCCGGCCAAAAAAACATTGAAAGCAATTTGGAATAACAGCCCTGTATATAGCCAGATCAAAATGGTATTATCT
This sequence comes from Gigantopelta aegis, assembly GCF_016097555.1. NCBI lineage: Eukaryota > Metazoa > Mollusca > Gastropoda > Neomphalida > Peltospiridae > Gigantopelta > Gigantopelta aegis. Next base: position 57,477 of record NW_024533077.1, read on the forward strand.
AGTCATGGAACTGTTGTTATGTAAAGAAAATGCCAATCCAAAACAAAATATCTTCCGAAAATGGTGAGCTCTTTTAAGAACTGAACTGATTCGCTAAAAAAAATGATTGAAACTCATAACAATTTGCTTGCTCATACTGACCTTTCCTTTGTTTCATTTATTACTGTTCTTTAACTTTATACCCCATAATAAAAGAATTTTCTCTCATCACTGCCGTAGTGTTTATTTTAATGTTTATTGTAACAGAATCTTCATAAAATTAAAGTGTATATATTTAGAGTTTGTTATTCATTTTTCATCTGTTTGTTTTAAATACTCTCTAAATGTTTCTCTAATACAACAAATCAATTTTTGAATATTCAAACATTTAGCAGATTATGACATCAGTAACAAAAGGTGACACGTGTTATACATATTTTCTGTAAATCCTTTGCACGGATGGACACAGATGTACAAGTAAATCATGTATAAAGTATTAAACTGCTGTTGCCTAGTCTAGTGCACAATAGAATATATACTATACACTATTTGAAACAGAGTATACTTATAATTTATCCACACTACACACACAGTGAAAAAGACGTCAGAGGTAGAGAAATTGTATGTCAAATAATAGGAAGTGAAAATTTGAAAATATTGCTAGTTTTCATAGCTAAAATTATGTACATATCAGCAGTTTTTTACTAAGACAATGCTACAATACCGGTTATACCTTTATTCACTAATACAACTAGTTTTAAAGTCCAATAATTAGTTTTAAAATCACTTGGCATCAAAAGTTAGTTTACTTCATCTCTATGACTGCGTATTTTTTAGCTACTGATTTCTTTTTGGTTCTCACACTAAATGAATTTAAATGCTACACATAAATCCTGTCAAAGCATACTATAACTTTAGCTCCTTTTACTACTAGTTGTTGAAGTAATGTTTGAAATATGAGTTAGCAATTCAAGACTGGCTCTTCACATCAACTGATGAGTTAATGATATATGCAAAAGCCCATAACTTTCTAGTAACCTAATTTTTGCATTACATATATGACATATACAAAATCTTACTACTATCAAGAATTCTTTTTAATCCAGAAAATTGAACTTAATGCTAGAAGAGTCTTTTGTATTAAGAAGGAAAATGGACCAGATGAGGGGTACTACAATATATACTAATGACAAAATCAGTACGGTTAATTTCATTATATCTTATTATGTGTTTTGTAGCAATCCATGTCTTCAAAGGGTCAGGATCCTTTTAAAGCGCTCTATAGGATATATTAGTTAGATAGAGCAAAAGACTACAATAGAAAAGGATACATTTTATGTGTTGATGTAATATTAATACAGTTCCTACTGTAATTGTATAAAATGGTGGAAAATGTTTTAATTTGGCTGTGGTGATTGGAGACCTTGACATGTAGTAGGTATAGTTAAATTGACTGCTTTAAAAAGTAAGAAAATCTTAATATTCAAATGTCAAGATGAGCTTTGTTTATAGACATTAGGTCAAAATAAATTCATCACAGACTGATGACAAACACAAAGTTTCTAGATTATAATATTCATCCTCCACAAAAAATTAACCTAGTGACACTGTTAAAGTGATCATGATGGAACATCAATAGTAGTCAGAGGTAGGCACCATATATATGGCATAATACCTCTCTGCCTAAAGACTTTTCAAAACATTGTTATGAGCAAAGCTATGTAGATGCATATCCACAAATTCATGAATGCCTCTGGATACGTCTGATACCATTGATGTTCTTGTCATGTCAATTTGAACAGTAAGCCACTCTATGTCCTAGTGATATAGGTGCGGACAGCAGATAGTTACATTCATTTTTTTACTAAATATAAGAAATTCATTAGCTAAAACAAATATATACCAGGGTCTTACAGTTATATGTCAGCAATTCGCCAATTATTGGTTATGTATTAAAACTGTTTCACCTTTATCATGTTGTAAAAAGTAGACTGGCAGGTTAACAAAATGGAAAAATTTTAGTACAAACAACTAGAGTGAGCAGTATATTGTTGCCAGCAGATAGACTAATTTACATTGAGTTTTTACTGCTGTATAGTAATTCTGTATTATAGGAAACAACTCTTGTTTAGTTAAATAATTTATTAGGTGCAGGTCCTAAATACAGAGTCCCACTGCAGAGCTTTGCTTAGATGATGTCATGTACTACATTTGTTGTCTCTTGATGTCCTTGAACATATATTTTCAGACCAGCCTCAAACAGCGAAGACGTTGGTACTTTGGTACACTTTGTTCCCTGCCAGACCCTTGACAAATTTTTGCAGTCATCACGTGAGAACCAAGCCCCTACCTAAAGAAGGTAACACTAGCCAAAACTTATTCCTATGATATTGTTTCTCAGACAAAAATATAACAAATTATGGTGTAGTTACTATACATCTATATACATTAGATAATCACACTAGTTCCACTCCGCTGTGAATACAATATATGTTAGACCTACAGAGGTTGTCCTATATATATACATTGCATAAAAACAAAAATTGATGTAGCGAAAATTAGCCTACACATCGATAAGACCATGTGCAGCTGACATACCACAGAAAGCATCAAAGTCATACAGTGAAAGGTGACTTACAAGATAATTTCTTAGATTTGAAAAGTACAAGTTGTAGATATAAATATTTCCTGTAATCTACTGTTCAATTCAGGTAGGACTAACTCCATTTATAATAATTGTAAACATTAATTAATCTTGAGTACCATCTGTTCAATGACCTTTTGACATCCAATATTATATAATAATGTCTACTATTGCCTCATGTTCTTACACTAATATATCATTTTTCATTTCAGCCACAAAATCCAATATATCTCCATAATCCATAGCTTATAATGTCTATTTATCATTTAAATTACTAAGTATAAAACTGTCAGCAGGATCATTATACAATCATAAGTCGCATTAACTACTGTATACCATACAGATGTATTATACAAATCTAGTATATTGTAAGAGACTTTTTCTTAGGTCATTTCTTGCTTATCATATAGAGTCATCAAATAAAGTAAAATATTGCCTGTGATCAATAGCTGCTCATACACTGGCAAATTTTAACAAGTGTGAACATTATTAGAAAGAAAATCATAATTTTCATACAGATCGTTACCACCTATTATATTTTAGTGAATATCACGCTTAAGTATTGAATTAACTAACAATTTCCATATGAATACTAATGCTTTTTCATGTTAACTTGTACCCTGAAACAGAATTTTTTTTCTAGTGGAATATTTTAGTACTTACACTTCAGATATGAGAAACCAATCATGTCAAGATTAAGATATAAATAAGACTAGTTGGGGGGACCTATAACTATATACTAGAACATGTATGCCTCACTGTTCTTTTTAATAACAATTGCTTCAAGCATGTGTTGTGACATACATTTTGAATCAATATAATGCAACGCTATGAAGTAATTAAATATAATAGCTATACTAGCAAACCCAGACAAAATATACTAAAGCCTTTCCATAATTTAAAACATGAAATGAAATATAGAATATAGAATTACTGTTTTACATTTGGGGTATTTTAAAGCCTAATTCACCTACTTTTATCTTATCTTTACCTGTTTTTCACAATTAAATGTAATGCTATTCCATTCAGTAACATAACAGCAGCAACACTTGATGACTACTGAATGCACTAGCAAAATGAATTTTAAATTAGTTACCTGCAAGCGCTATGATAATGATTGTGACTGATTCACTATTATACTTTTAAAGATGATGATGATCATACTTGATTGTAATTTATTTTGTGGATATGTATTAGGAGTTTCAAGTAAAGTTAATTGATTGCCATTTGACATGTCTCTAACACATATGCAAATAATATATGATAATCTGTAAGTTGATATAGAAGCACAGCAAACATTGATGAATTAGCTAATTTATTCTTCCTGCATCATCAAGGCTGATGAAGCTGTTGAAAAGGATGCTAGTAAGGTCTAATCCATACATTAAAATCTGATAAGCTTTGACCACTATTATAACAGGAATATCATTTCACTGAACACTGGCAATCACTGATGTTGTTTATTAATGACACCACAAGGGAAAAGTCCAACAAGATAATGATGCCAAACAATGATGTCCCTTCAGGTGGACCAATGTTCTGAACGTAATTCACCTGAAGCCCTGACCTCCATTAATACTGTGACTTTAAAAAGTTTCAAAATTCAGTATGTCCTACCTATCTTTCTGTTCAATATCATGGGACTTACTATCATGTATAATACTGTCGTTAATAATTATTTCATATAAATTAATAAAACAAAAGGGTTTCACATTTGTGAACCTCTGTTCAACTCTATCTCTACCACTTACTGTTTCAAAGTGAACTGAAAAAAGGCACCCAACTAGTTTGCTCAAAATTTACAAAACAAATTATCAGTATTTCAATCATAGTGCATGTACAATATGTTGATAAATGCCACTTGTCAAAACATATAATGATTATGTGGTTTAGATAGGATATTCATGTGACTCCAAGATAACGTTTTCTGCACATAGGATCAATATATTGAGTAGTTTTATTTTATGTCCTAATCCTCTAACAAGTGTTTTGAGTCATTACCACAATAGCAATAAAAAAAAAAATGTCATGAAAGATTTATGAAACTAAAATAAATAATATGACACTATGTGACAATAGATAACTACAAATGTACAAGTATTCTTCCTCCTAAATTTGCAAGATGAAATTAGTTCTGTCATAATTTACCCACATGTTTAGTGTATTATGTATTGTAATATATAATATATCGTTCTCAATGATAATTGTACTCGGAATTTTTTAGCTACTGATTCTTTTGGTTCTCACTAAATGAAATTAAATGCTACACATCAATATCAAAGCATACTATAAAATTTAGATCCTTTCCTAATAGGTTGAAAGTAATGTTGAAATATGAGTAGCAATTCAAGGCTGGCTTTTCAAACAATGATTGTATAAATGATTAGCATAAGCAAACTTTCTAGTAACCATAATTGAATACATATAAGGAACCTATACAAATCTTACTAAATATAAGAATTCTTTTTAATCCAGAAAATTGAACTAATTGCTAGAAGGTCTGGTGTATTAAGAAGTAAAATGGGACCAGATGAGAGGATACGACCTATATAAATGACAAACTCAGTAAGTAATTTATTATTATCTTCTTATGTGTTTGTAGCAATCAAGTCTTCAAAGGTTACAGTATAGGATAATATTAGTTAGATAGAGAAAAGAAACAATAGAAAAGGCTACATTTTATGTGTTGATGTAATATTAATTCAGTTCTACTGTATTGTATAAAATGGTGGAAAATGTTTTATTTGGCTGTGGTGATTGGAGACTTGTAATGTAGTAGGTATAGTGAAATTGCTGCTTTAAAAAGTAAGAAAATCTTAATATTCAAATGTCAGATGAGCTTTGTTTATAGACATTAGGCAAAAATAAATTCATCACCAGACCTGATGGACAACACAAAGTTCTAGATTATAATATCATCCTCCAATAACCTAGTGACACTGTTAAAGTGATCATGATGGAACATCAATAGTAGTCAGAGGTAGGCACATATATGCATAATTACCTCTCGCCTAAAGACTTTTCAACAATTGTTATGAGCAAGCTATGTAGATGCTATCCCAACAGGATGAATGCCTCTGGATACGTCGATACCATTGATGTTCTGTCATGTCAATTTGACAGTAAGCCACTTATGTCTAGTGATAATTGCGGACAGCAGATATACATATGTTTTATACATAATAAAATCTTATATAAACAAATATAACTGGTCTCAGATTATATGTCATCAATTCGCCAGGTGTTATGTATTAACTGTTCACCTTTTATCTGTGTAAAAATAGACTGGCAGGTATGTAAATGGAAAATTTTAGTACAAACAACTATAGTGGAGCGTATATTGTGGCCAGCAGATAGACTAATTTACATGAGTGTTTGTATGCTGTAGTAGTAATTCTGTATTATAGACAACTCTTGTTAGTTAAATAATTTATTAGGTGCAGGTCTAAATACAGAGGTCCTGCAGAGTTGTTAGATGATGTCATGTACTACATTTGTTGTCTCTTGATGTCTTGAACATATATTTTCAGACCAGCCTTAACAGCGAGATTACTTTGGTACACTTTGTTCTGCCAAGACCTTGACAAATTTTGCAGTATCACGTGGAACCAAGCCCCTACCTAAAGAAGGTAAACTAGCAAAATTATTCTATGATATTGTTTCTCAGACAAAATATAACAAAATATGGTGTAGTTACTATACATTCTTAACTTAGATAATTCCTATTCCACTCGCTGTGAATACAATATATGTAGACCTACAGGTTGTCCTTATATATACATTGCATAAAACAAAAATTGATGTAGCGAAATTAGCCCACAATCGATAAGACATGTGCAGCTGACATACCCACAGAAAGCATCAAAGTCAACAGTGAAAGGTGACTTAAGATAATTCTTAGATTTAAAAGTACAAGTTGTAGATAATAAATATTTCCTTGTAATCTACTGTTCAATTCAGGTAGGACTAAACTATTGATAATATTGTAACATTAATTAATCTTGAGTACCATCTGTTAAATGACCTTTTGACATCCAATTTATTAATAATGTTACTATTGCCTCATTTCTTAACACTAATATTATCATTTTTCATTTCAGCCACAAAATCCAATATATCTCCATAAATCCATACTTAATAATGTCTATTTATCATTTAAATTAACTAAGTATAAAACTGTCAGCAGATCATTATACAATCATAAGTCCATTAACTACTGTTTATAACAGATGTATATACAAATTAGATATTGTAAGAGACTTTTCTTAGGTCATTTCTTGCTTATCATATAGAGTCATCAATAAAGTAAAATATTGCCTGTGATCAATAGTGCTATAACTGGCAAATTTTAACAAGTTGAACATTATTAGAAAGAAATCATAATTTTCATACATATGTTACCACCTATTAATATTTATTGATATCAGCTTAAGGATTGAATTAACTAACAATTTCCATATTGTATACTAATGTTTTTTCATGTTAACTTGTACCCTGAAAACCAGAATTCTAGTGGAATATTTTGTACTTACAATTCAGATAATGAGAAAGCAAGTCATGTAAAGATAAGATATAAATAGACTATAACTATTATACTAGACAGTATGCCCACTGTCTTTTTAATAACAATTGCTTCAGCTCATGTTGTGACATACATTTTGAATCAATATAATGCCAACGCTATGAGTAATTAATAATAAGCTTAACTAGCAAACCCGACCAAATTATACTAGAAGCCTTTCCTAATTTAAAACAGAAATGAAATATAGAATATAGAATTACTGTTTTAATTTGGGTATTTTAAAGCCTAATTCACTACTTTTATCTTATCTTTAACCTGTTTTTCACAATTAAATGAATGCTATTCCATTCAGTAACATAAACAGCAAACACAGTTGATACTGATGCCTTAGCAAAAATGAATTTTAATTAGTTACCTGCAAGCGCTTGATAATGATTGTGACTGATTCACTATTATACTTTTAAAGTGATGATGAATCATACTTATGTAAATTTATTTTGTGGATATGTTTAGGGATTTCAAGTAAAGTTATTGATTGCCATTTGACATTCTCTAACACATAGCATAATATCATGATAATCTTAAGTTGATATAGGAAGCAAAGCAAACTTGATGATCTAAGCTTTATTCTTCCTGCATCAAAGGCTATGAAGCTGTTGAAAAGGATGCTAGTTAAGGTCTAATCCATTAATTAAAAGCTGATGAAACTATTATTAAAGGATATCATTCATGGAAACTGGCAATCACTGTTGTTTATCTAATGACACCACAAGGGAAAAGTCCAAAGATAATGATGCCAAACAATGATGTCCTTTCAGGTGACCAATGTTGAAGTAATTCACTGAAGCCCTGACCTCCATTAATACTGTGACTTTAAAGAAGTTCAATTCAGTATGTCCACCTACTTTCTGTTCAATATCATGACTTACTATCAGTATAATACTGTCTTTAATAATTATTTCAATTAAATTAATAAAACAAAAGGGTTCATTTGTGAACCTCGTTCAACCTCTACCACTTACTGTTCAAAGTGAACTGAAAAAAGGCACCCAACTAGTTTGCTCAAATTTACAAAACAAATTATCAGGTATTTCAATCATATGCATGTACAATATGTTGATAAATTGCCACTTGTCAAAACATATAATGATTAATGGGTTTATAGTATTCATGTGACTCAAATACGTTTTCTGACTGGCAATATATTGAGTAGTTATTTTATGTCTAACCTTAACAATGTTTTGGTCTTACACAATAGCAAAAAAAAAAAATGTCATGAAAAATTTAATAAATAAAAA
>NW_024533078.1:0-57561 GCF_016097555.1 Gigantopelta aegis
GATGCAAGTCTCTGTCACTATCTGATAAACAATATTACACACAGTATTTAGTGGGGAGTACGACAAGCTTGAATGCGATCACTGCTGATGTATGTCTCTGTCGCTATCTGATAAACAATATTACACACAGTATTTAGTGGGAAATACAACAAGTCTCTGTCGCTATCTGATAAACAATATTACACACAGTATTTAGTGGGAAATACGACAAGTCTCTGTCGCTATCTGATATACAATATTACACACAGTATTTAGTGGGAAATACAACAAGTCTCTGTCGCTATCTGATAAACAATATTACACACAGCATTTAGTGGGAAATACGACAAGTCTCTGTCGCTATCTGATATACAATATTACACACAGTATTTAGTGGGAAATACAACAAGTCTCTGTCGCTATCTGATAAACAATATTACACACAGTATTTAGTGGGAAATACAACAAGTCTCTGTCGCTATCTGATAAACACTATTACACACAGTATTTAGTGGGAAATACAACAAGTCTCTGTCGCTATCTGATAAACAATATTACACACAGTATTTAGTGGGAAATCGTCCTTAAATTGCTAGAGCACCATTTGAATCATCTAGGGGCGGGACGTAGCCCAGTGGTAAAGCTCACGCTTGATACGCAGTGGGTCTAGAATCGATCACCGTCGGTGGGCCCGTTGGGCTATTTCTTGTTCCAGCCAGTACACCACGACTGGCATATCAAAGGCTGTAGTTTGTGTTATCCTGTATGTGGGATAATGCTTATAAAAGATCCCTTGATACTAATGGAAAAATGTAGCGGGTTTCATGTCTATGGCTGTGTCAAAACGACTATACGTTTGTGCTCTAGTGCTGTCGTTAAACAAACTTGAAAAAAAAAATCTAATGGACGTCTTGGCGTAACGATACTTTTATATTGGAGAAAGCGCATATGGGGGGATGGGCAGAACCTATACTGTATGTGAGTCGTGTTATCTTTATTTAATTATTTATTTATTTATTTTTAATGTATTTTCTTTATTGATTTGTTGTTGTTCTTTGTTGATGTTACTGTTGTTCGTTGTTGTTGCTGATGTTATATAGTATAATCTGATAAAACCTCATTTAAAGAGACATACCCTAGTTTCAGCCCATGGAAATGCACACTAAGTTTAGTTGATCAATAAACCTGTAACACATTTTTATAAAGTTATAACTGAGTGAAACATGAGTCTGTGACTTTGAACTGGTGAAATACCATGATGACCAAAACAACACTTCAAATGTAAGGACATGGATAATCTAAACAATAAAATCTAAGTAAAGTATAATTCCAGTTATCAAAAACGGCTCTAATAGTAAAACATATGCCTTAATGTTTATAAACTAGGGTATGTCCCTTTTAGTGTTATAATCTGCTGTCACGTGTCCTGTTTTGTACACGAGGCATACTAATAAAACTAATAAAACAGTTGATTACTAAATGCGAAGAAGTAAGCGCGTTGACGTAATTAAACGCTTCGTGTATTTAGATATATCCAGAACGAAGGTCATGTTTTATTTAACGACGAACTCAGCACATTTTATTTACGGTTATATGGCGTCGGACATATGGTTAAGGACCACACACATATTGAGAGAGGAAACCCGCTGTCGCCACTTCAGGGGCTACCCTTTTCGATTAGCAGCAAGGAATCGTTTATATGCACAATCCCATATACAGGATACCACATACCACGGCCTTTGATGTACCAGTCGTGGTGCCGTGGCTGGAGCTAGACATATATCCAGAAAAAGTCTCCGTCCTGGCAATTATACAAATCAAACCGCTCCTAATCACAGGGTTGGACTGAACGGTTGACATTTCATTTCAATTCACTCATTTCAACTTAGTTTCGTGCTTATAGCCAATTACGGTTCAAGCATGATGTCCTGGGCACACACCCCAGCTATCTGGATTGTCTGTCCAGGACAGTGGGTTAGTGGCTAGTGAGAGACAAGAAGGTGTAGTGGTCTTACCCCTACCCACTGAGTCGTTAAAACTCGCTTGCGATTACCAGCTTTACGTCCGATGACTTAACCACGACACCACCGAGGCCGGTTAAAGCGAGCTGTTTTGTTCTTAGTTAACATACGTAGCAGTGAACGTGTGAATGATGTATAACATATTCCAACACTTTCTACGTTCAACGACAGCAAGCGACGCTAAGACTCACAAGCGATCTAACTGGTTCCCGACGTAGTCACGTGATTTGACGAGAAGCGCAGAAACAGTCTGGCGAGCGATCGAGCGCTGCCTTTGGTTACAAAAGTAGATCACGTGACACCAGTAACTAGGCGCTGACAAAATAATGTTCTTGAATCTTGTTAAGTTTAATTTTCCAATTACTTAATCCAGAAAATTAAAACTTTACATAACATTTCTTGCTTTTATTATTTCATGTTTTGCAATGCACTAATTAATTACTTCAACGAAAGTCTCCAAAGACTTAATAACATTTTTAATCATCATTGTCCCCCTTCTTTTTTAGTTCGTTTTGTTTGCTGTTGTGTATGTGTATGTGTCTTTCTTCGAAGTAATTATCTATCATATTCGCGCTGCTTTAAATACGTATGTAATAAGTTTCCACGCAGGTCTTTAATAATCATTTGTTTGGATTACCGTGGTCTTATACAATCGTATGCGGCAATCACAAATGGCATATATAATCGTACATCGCATGCGTTGTCATTACATAAAGGGTACAGCACGCAACCAATCTTTAATAAGACCAATCTAATCTCTTGTAATATTACAAAGTTCTAAATTAACATGTTTTTTTTTTAAATTATAAGTCAGTGTTGTGGTTGGGAATACGACAGGGGGTGGTGGCTTGTGGGGTGGGAGCGGACAATGTATCAAACCCCGCCGTTACCCCTGTTGTCTTTATTACGACTGCACTCTGTCCATACCTTGATACCAGCCGCAGTTTAAATATGCCTGTTTATTAAAACCCGTTATGTTATGCAACGGCTATCAAGCACATCATATATAGCGATTCCTAAATTTAACAGGATATACCTTTAATGCGATATTGCTAGGTTTTTTTAATGTCTTTTAATTATTCGATGTTATTTTAGTATAGACACCGTCAAAAGGAAACGCGACACACTGTTTGTTGACATATTAAGACTGAGTTGTTCTTAGGTAGTATTTTACTTTTCTGGCTACAAATGTGTAAAATCATATCTTAATAAAATCGCAGTTTAAATATGCCTGATTATTAAAACCTGTTATGTTATACAGCGGTTATCAAGTACATCAGATATAGCGATTCCTAAATTTAACAGAATATACCTATAATGCGATATTGCTATGGGTTTTTTAATGTCTTTTAATTATTCGATTTTATTTTAGTATAGTCACCACCAAAAGGAAATGCAACACGCTGTTGACCTGAAACTAATTTGTTATTGGCAGTGTTTTATTTGTGTGGGTAAAAATGTGTAAAACCATACCTTGATAGAAACCGCAGTTTAACTATGCCTGATTATTACAACCTGTTTTGTTATACAGCGGATATCAAGTGCATCAAATATAGCGATTGCTAAATTTAACAGAATATACCTTTAATGCGATATTGCTGTGGGTTTTTTGTCTTTTTACCTGTTCGATTTTTGTTTACGCATATTTTAACACTGAAGTTTACCTCTCTAAACCGGAATCCCTCTAAACTGAGCCACTCAATTTTACCTCATTTCGTTTCAAGTTATTTTCGTTCTTATATCCAATTAAGACTCAAGCACGCTGTCCTGGGCACATATCCCATCTATCTTGGCTGTCTGCCCAGGACAGTGACTTAGTTGTTAATGAGAGAGAAGACGGTGTAGTGGTCTTACACCTACCAATTGAGCCATTGGAACTCGTTCTGGGTGAAAGCCAGTACCGGGCTACGAACCCTATTCCTACCATTTTTAGGTCTGGTGGCTTTACATGACACAACCAAGGAAGGTATTTACTTAACAACACCTGACGATCAGAACGTTGTCAATCAATATGTTGCGACTAATTGTTTCGTTTATTGTGATATTGCAATCTGGCTGGATTACCTGACTGCGAACATAGTTAATGAAAAATACACTTGCTCAGGTAAGCCCTGGGTAGTATAATCCCCGTTAAATATGACTGAGTACGTACAGGAAATAAAGATTAAGCATTTATAGTTGACATCATGGCAGCTTTGAAATTATTCGCAAACATGCTTATAGCTTTCTTCAAGGATCGACAAAACAACAATGAATTTAATCCTCTGTCTTCCTAATGTCTGGATTTGACTTTGTTTTAAAATAGTTTATTTCTCAAAATAAAACGTAGACAAGCTTAATCTTGGTTTTGTGGTGTTAAAACATGTCTATAGCTTCTAATTGCCAAATCGATTTCCAACTTTGAACATCCAGCTAAACTTCGTAGTATTGAACTATCCCTCAATGATTAACTTAAAACAGTTATGTGATTATATAAGCAAACGTTAAAATAGTCTAACGAGTATTTAGTTAATTATTAACTGTCTTTTTAATACAACTTCAATACATATACTCTTCAAAAAAAGAAACGCAAAAGGGTACAAATGGGTTATGGGTTATGTTTCCTACCGGTTCATGCTTTGTGAATATAAGGTCATTGCATGTTCCAAACACATTCCCACGGTTACATTCGATAAAACGCAGCTACTGTACAATAAAGTTCCAAAATGTGAATATTCGCAAAAACGCAGCCACGTGCAAACCATGTCACCACTGCACGTGCGTTGTCTGCACGTGCAACATGAACACCGACAGTATAAAAGTGCAGGGTGTTCGCTTGCCTGGCCTCTGTATCTGGCCGACAGTTGACAATCCAAGACATGCCACGTCTCAGTGAACCGCAGAGAAACAATGCCATCGGCCGACTAGACGCAGGCGAATCCAGAACGGCCGTTGCCAGGGCATTCCATGTGTCCCCAAGCACCATATCCAGACTGTGGGACCGTTACCAGCAACATGGATCAACACGTGACCTCCCTAGATCCGGTCGACCACGGGTCACTACCCCCGGGCACGACCGCTACATCCGGGTACGCCACCTTCGGGAACGATTGACTACTGCCACTTCCACAGCCGCAGCAATACCAGGTTTGTGCAAGATATCCGACCAGACCGTACGGAACCGCCTACGTGAGGTAGGAATTCGTGCCAGACGTCCAGTTCGAGGTGTCATCTTAACACCACAACACCGTCGACTCCGACTTCAGTGGTGCCAGATTCATCGACACTGGCCTCAACTGCGATGGAGACAGGTGTGGTTCAGTGACGAGTCCCGATTTCTGCTCCGACGTCATGATGGAAGATGTCACGTGTATAGGCGTCGTGGTGAACGTTATGCGGCAAACTGCGTGCAGGAAGTGGACAGATTCGGCGGGGGTAGTGTCATGGTGTGGGCAGCCATCTCACACACTGGCAGAACTGACCTGGTCCACGTGCAGGGCAACCTGAATGCACAGGGCTACATTGACCAGATCCTCCGGCCACACATCGTTCCAGTTATGGCCAACGCCAACGCAGTGTTCCAACATGACAACGCCAGGCCTCACACAGCACGTCTCACAACGGCTTTCCTACAGAACAACAACATTAATGTCCTTCCTTGGCCATCGACATCACCGGATTTGAACCCAAATGAGCATCTATGGGACGAGTTGGATCGACGCCTACCACAGCGACAACCACAGCCCCAGACCCTGCCCGAGCTGGCAGCAGCCTTGCAGGCCGAGTGGGCCACCATCCCCCGGGACGTCATCCGTACTCTGGTTGCTTCAGTGGGCAGGCTGTGCCAGGCAGTTGTCAACACACGCGGAGGCCACACCCGGAATTGAATCCAGATGACCTTGACCTTGGTGGTGTGTCCTATCACTTACTCACAATGGACTAGAGTGAATTGTGAACAATCCTGCAACATTTGGTAATTATCGGACTCACCATTCAATAATTAAATCAATTCTCCAAATGTTACGACAATGTGGTTTTGCGTTTCTTCTTTTGAAGAGTATATATAAAGCCGAATATGAATAGGTACCAGCGGAAAGAAACCACAGAGCACAACAAAATGTGTTGCATCAATGCAAATCCCTGGCAACCAGACCTCTTTAAAACTGGACAAAATACTTTGTACATTAGGTATCTGTTTAGAGAGGTTTAACTGTAAATATATATGACACTAATGCTATTCAATTCCACGTCACAACTATGTACGCAATATATATATATACAGTCGAACTTGTAGACAACAACCACTCAAGGGACCAACAAAAAGTGGCCGTTATGGACAGGTGGCCTTTATATAGAGGTCCCATAATATTATGCTAGAACATCTGCTTTCCTTTTAGCTGACAATACTGAACTCATGATACCACATGGACTACCTGACAATACTGAACTCGTGATACCAGATGGACTAGCTGACAATACTGAATTTGTGATTCCAGATGGACTAGCTGATAATACCTAACTTTTGATACCAGATGCACAAGCTTACAGTAGTAGAACCGAAATATAGAATGGACTAGCTGTGAATACTGTACTCATGATGGACGATGACTAGCTGACACAACTAACTCGTGATACTATATGATTAGCTGTGAATACTGTACTCATGATGCACGATGAACTAGCTGACACAACTAACTCGTGATAATATATGCTTAGCTGTGAATACTGTACTCATGATGCACGATGAACTAGCTAACACAACTAACTCGTGATAATATATGATTAGCTGAAAACACTAATGTTAAACTCACAATGACTACCTCTCCATACTGAACTAATCGTACCATATGGACTAGCTAACACAACTAACTCGTGATAATATATGATTAGCTGAAAACACTAATGTTAAACCCACAATGACTGCCTCTCAATACTGAACTAATGATACCATTATGGACTAGCTGACTATACTGAACTGATGGAATAACTGACAATATTGAATTCATACAAGATGACCTAGCTGACAAGGTGTGATACCAGATGGAATAACTGACAATACTAACTCGTGATACCAGATCGACTAGCTGACAATACTGAACTCGTGAAACTAGTGGGTCTGGATTCTAGTCTTCAATTTCTGTCACCTGTATCGTAGACACACGTGATAAGTATCTGGTTCCAGACTCAGAACCTATACTGTTACATAAATATTTGTCATCATAGTCTGATGGAGTCGATTTCCTTGATTTGATTTCAAAGTATGTCGTTTTCGAACGATCCGTCGATAGTTTGACGAACTTCCAATCAGGATGTAAAAGTTCTGTCCAAAATTTAAAAGGTATATTATGAAACAGGTTGACCAGATATTACCGAGCAATGCCATATCTTTTAAATTGCTGTCCAGTAGTCTTATTGCCTCTGGCAATGCCACTGGTACTATGGCGACACACGCCAGTACAGATATTAACACCAGAGGGCGCGTTGAACTATATTGCTGACGCCTAGCTGAATTAGCTGTTGACCTTGTAAACGTGTTTCGATAATTGCGGCTTCGTTGTATTCGGATAATGATAAAACATGTTCAGCACATGACACGGTAGAGTGGAACCAAATCACAGTCGAATTAACATGTAATAATACTCAATGTCTCCTAACGGAAAACATTCTCCTCGTACCAGTTCTGTGTAAAAAGGAACGGGCAGAATTAACACAAGAGACAGTCCAAGCAAAACAAAGCAGTAGATAATTGCTTTCTTTTGAGTACAAAGTACTTCTCTCATCAATGGAAAACAGACACATACGTATCTGTCCACTGTAAGTCCTACCACCAGCCACGGGGACAGAAATCTCCAGGTTAATGACAGAGTACAGAGGCTTATTGTTAGTTCTGCAATTAGTCCTCGAGAATATATCTTTTCATTTTCATAGATTATCCTAGTGAGTAGCATGCAAGTGTCAGAAACGGCCAAATTTTTAAAGTAAACTGAATAAGACATGGAACTAAGTTTCTTGTCTCCTATCATAATACAAACTAGGATGTTTCCGATGATGCCCACAACAGTAATGCACAACACGATTCCCCAGAAAATGTGTTTGTATGTGTCGAAACCTGACCACAGTTCAAGAAATGATCCATTATTGGGTTTTAATTCGTTTCCATGTCGAGAAGAGTTTCTATAAGTAGAGTTGTCACGATCAGTTGAAGTGTTTATAAAGCTGGATGTTTGAGTCACGTGAAACAGTGGAAGAGTTTCTATAAGTAGAGTTGTCACGATCAGTTGAAGTGTTTATCAAGCTGGATGTTTGAGTCACGTGGAACAGTGGCAGAGTTGTTTCGGTCATCTTCGTTAGTGGTCGTCTTGGAACTGTATTCTGCAAGGAAACCAATCAATTGCATCATAACTATTTGTATGCTTGTTGTTGTTATGAAGGAATTTCAGAAATTTGACTTTGGACATGTGTTTCGTTGTTGTTTTGTCGTTTGTGTTATTGTTTGCCTTTTTTTTTTTTTTTTTTTTTTTTTTTTTTTTTGGTTGCTGTTTGTTCGTGTTTTTTGTTCTTGTTTTTGGGGTGGGCGTTGTTTGTTTTTTTTTTTTTTTTTTTTTTTTTTTTTTCGTTTTGTTTGGCTACGTTTGTTGGAGATTGCTGTCTATTATAAGAATCAATATTATTTTAATATGCAGACGATGCCAAAAAGGAACTTGATGTAGTGGGTGATACAACGTGGTTACTTTTGTCTAGAACGTAAGACCAATACTGAACAATGAGTTGTGCTAGGAATTACGACCAATACTGAAAAGTGTGTTGTGACAGGCATTAAGACCAATACTGAAAAGTCTATTGCGATATGCAGTCTCTCAGTAGTACACTCAACTGAAATGTTGCTCTATTTCGCAACTCAATGTCAGATTCACGTCTTAGGTTCCCTAGAGATTGAGACGGTGTCAACATGTTTGCGTTTAGTTATAATATTTTGTTCTGAATACAGCTTCGTTTTAAACATGTTGCAAATCAGTGAAATGTGGATCAATCTAACACTCTTTCAGTTTATTTGTTTATTATTTTGTTCCAAGTCTGTTTTGGATTTGCCTCATGCCAAGGTTGGTGTGCCTTATGCTAATGTTAAACATAGTATTAAGCAATTTATCTGTTCGATGACAAGGTGTTCGAACACCACTCATACTGTAAAGCCCCAATGTGTCTGCGGGGGAGCTTCAATTCTACAATCCAAACACCCCAGACGAGAACAACTAACTAAACTTCATCCTTTATTGTATATTTAAAAACAAAACAAAAACAAAAACAAAAAGCCTACAATCAATCGAAATGTTAAGTTATTAGTGTATTTTGGTTATACTTATGTCAACTACATAAGTTATGAAAACTGCTGATTTTGTAGTCTGCGGAAATCAGTGTACAAACGTATGCTATGTTCGCTAATTGTTAAGTGTAGCGTGCGTTGTTTTCTGTACTTGTCATTTTGGAATTAGGTGCGCTGCAGGAGCGAGATCGCGCTGGCACACCTTTAGGTCCACATACATGGTTCGAACCGATGGATTTTTCCATTTTATTTTAAATTATTTCTATTTTAGTTTAGTTTAGTTTATCTATTATTATTACTTTTGTTATTATTTTGTTTGTTTTTGTCCTGCGAATCGGATTTCATTAGATACCTTTGAATAGTAACACAATATAAAATACGGATGTATTCCGATTTGTTTACGTCATTGCAACGTAATTAAATTGTTAGGTACAAGCAATTTACACACAACAATGCATATTAGATATTTCCTATTTGCAGGGATTTGCATCGATACAATGATTTTAAAACGTCGAATGGTCTTAAGTTTATCATGGAATGATAGTACAACAGGCCTGGAGCTTAGCTGTGTGTTCAATGTTGGAAATCCATATCGCAATGAAAAGCTACCAACATCTTTTGATACCCTAAAGCCAGCATACTTTTGTCTACTCTTTATTTTGCGAAACAAATTCAAACAATAGGAAGATAATGGATAAAATTCATTGTCATTTTATCAATCCTGGAAGGAAACTAGAAACATATTGGCGAAGGCTATCAAAGCTTCCACGCTGTCACCTATAATTGCTTAATTGTTATTTGCTAAACGTACTCAGTCATATGTAACGGGGATTACATTCTCAATGGCTAACCTGAGCAAGTGCATTTTCCACTAGCTATGTTCGCAGCCAAGTAATCCGGCCGAAGACTGCGAAGTGACAATAAACGAACTAATTAGTCGCGCTATATTGACTGACAACGGACTGTCTGGTTTTCAGAGGTACAATTTGCACTAAACAAATAGTTTAGTTTAGAGATAAACGTTAAGGACCACACAGATATTGAGAGAGGAAACCCGCTGTCGCCACTTCATGGGCTACTCTTTTCGATTAGCAGCATGAAATCTTTTATATCCACCATCCCACGGACAGGGTAGTACATGCCACGACATTCGATATGTCAGTCATGGTGCACTGGCTGGAACGAGAAATAGCCCAATGGGCCCACCGACGGGGATCGATCCGAGACCGACCGCGCACCGAGCGAGCGCTCTACCACAGGGCTACATCCCGCCCACTAAATTAAAGGCGCAGACCCCAGTTTCATCCCCTGAAATTGGGCACTATGTTTAATTTATCTACAAACAAGTAACACATCTGAATATGGTTATAACAGACCCCAGTTTCATCCCCTGAAATTGGGCACTATGTTTAGTTGATCTACAAACAAACAACACATCTGAATATGGTTATAACAGAGAGAAGCTAAAGTCGGCAATGTTTAAATTAGGTAATGTTGTCTAAACACAAGTAGAACTTATAACAGAGATAACCTAAAGTCGGAGATGTTTAAATTAGGTAATACCGTCTAAACACAACTAGAGCTTATAACAGAGAGAAGCTAAAGTCGGTGATGTTTAAATTAGGTAATACTGACTAAACACAACTAGAGTTTATAACAGAGAGAAGCTAAAGTCGGTGATGTTTAAATTAGGTAATACCGTCTAAACACAACTAGAGCTTATAACGAGAGAGAAGGTAAAGTCGGTGATGTTTAAATTAGGTAATACTGTCTAAACACAACTAGAGCTTATAACAGAGAGAAGGTAAAGTCGGTGATGTTTAAATTAGGTAATGCCGTCTAAACACAACTAGAGCTTATAACAGAGAGAAGGTAAAGTCGGTGATGTTTAAATTAGGTAATACTGACTAAACACAACTAGAGCTTATAACAGAGAGAAGGTAAAGTCGGTGATGTTTAAATTAGGTAATGCCGTCTAAACACAACTAGAGCTTATAACAGAGAGAAGATAAAGTCGGTGATGTTTAAATTAGGTAATCCTGTCTAAACACAACTAGAGCTTATAACAGAGAGAAGATAAAGTCGGTGATGTTTAAATTATGTAATCCTGTCTAAACACAACTAGAGCTTATAACAGAGAGAAGGTAAAGTCGGTGATGTTTAAATTAGGTAATACCATCTAAACACAACTAGAGCTTATAACAGAGAGAAGCTAAAGTCGCTGATGTTTAAATTAGGTAATACCATCTAAACACAACTAGAGCTTATAACAGAGAGAAGCTAAAGTCGCTGATGTTTAAATTAGGTAATACCATCTAAACACAACTAGAGCTTATAACAGAGAGAAGCTAAAGTCGCTGATGTTTAAATTAGGTAATACCATCTAAACACAACTAGAGCTTATAACAGAGAGAAGGTAAAGTCGGTGATGTTTAAATTAGGTAATACCATCTAAACACAACTAGAGCTTATAACAGAGAGAAGGTAAAGTCGGTGATGTTTAAATTAGGTAATACCATCTAAACACTACTAGAGCTTATAACAGAGAGAAGCTAAAGTCGGTGATGTTTAAATTAGGTAATACCATCTAAACACAACTAGAGCTTATAACAGAGAGAAGCTAAAGTCGCTGATGTTTAAATTAGGTAATACCATCTAAACACAACTAGAGCTATAACAGAGAGAAGGTAAAGTCGGTGATGTTTAAATTAGGTAATACCATCTAAACACAACTAGAGCTATAACAGAGAGAAGCTAAAGTCGCTGATGTTTAAATTAGGTAATACCATCTAAACACAACTAGAGCTATAAACAGAGAGAAGGTAAAGTCGGTGATGTTTAAATTAGGTAATACCATCTAAACACAACTAGAGTGTCTCTCGATTACCACTATTTTCTCGACGATCGTGCGTTCTTACAGTAATAAAACATGCATTACTGGGTACATACACTAAAATAAAATATTTTTTAATCACCACTCTGTACCACATACATCTTTGCACACAAACAAATAATAACAAATAAATAAATAAATAATAAATAAATAAATAAATAAATAAATAAATGCATACATACATACATAAATAAATAAATAAATAAATAAATAAATAAATAAATGCATACATACATGAATAAATAAATAAATAAATAAATAAATAAATATTGATGTGTTATATTAATCCCATTTGTGCTAAGAAGCATGCAAGGCTGTTACCAGAGATCGCCACTGCTGCTTGTTTTTTGCCAGCTTCTCCAGTAGCCCCCTGCTCAGACTGCCCTTTTTAATTCCCTACTCCATGTTTCTTTCGGGCTTTCTCGTTTCCTTTTTGTCCAGGAGGTGTCCGTCAGAGTGCTTGAAGCATTCTGATAACATGGGCAATCCAGCGCCATCTTCGGCGCTTGATCTCCGATAACAATGACTGTGTGGATGTTTGTTTATGGAGTGTTTCGTTGGTTATTATGTTGGGCCAGAAGATATTCAGAATCCTGCGATGACACTGATTTTGAAAGACCTCCAACTTCGGACCGATGGTCTTGGTCATTTTCCAGGATTCTGCTCCATACAGTAGAGTGTTTTTAAAAAGGCGTAATTTTGTCTTCAATCTAATGTTGCTTGCTTTCCAGATGTTTCGGAGTGATGCAAAGATCTGGCTTGCCTCGGAGATTCTTGAGTGAATTTCTGCTTCACTGTTTCCATCGGCTGTCATCTTAGAGCCAAAGTAGGAGAAATCATCAACTTCTGCAACTTTGTCACCATGAATGACGATGGATTCGTTGGACTTGGTATTCATTCTCATGAGTTTTGCCTTCAGAATGTTATCATAAGCCCAA
Organism: Gigantopelta aegis; assembly: GCF_016097555.1. NCBI lineage: Eukaryota > Metazoa > Mollusca > Gastropoda > Neomphalida > Peltospiridae > Gigantopelta > Gigantopelta aegis. The sequence continues at coordinate 13,132 of NW_024533078.1, forward strand.
TCTTCTCTGCAGTGGGTTCTAGGTCTCGTGCCTTGGCCTGTATGTCTATATGACGGTGAACAAGTAAACAGATGTCGTCTGCGAAACCCAGGTCTTCGAGCATGCTTGCGAAAGTCCACTGGATCCTATATCTTTCTGATTGTTCCACATTCTTCATGATCAAGTCTATCGCAATTACGAACACGAATAGAGAAATAATACACTATTGTGTTACCCCAGTGTTTATGTTGAAAGGGTCACTAAGAAGGCTGCCATTTATAACTTGAGAACAGAAATCTGTAAATGATAGCCTGATGATGGTAACAAGTTTAGAGGGTATGCCATAGTGTCTGAGTATCTGCCAGAGCGATTCCCTGTGAATACTGTCAAAGGCGTTTTCAAATATTAATATACCCTACGAAAAAACTTCCCCTGAAAACAAGTTGTTTTTAATAATCTTTCATCTAAAAACATTGAGCTACGGTGTTCATTGTTTAGTAAAAAAATCATAATTGCAATTTTAATATAAAATATAATTTTCTATTTTAAACTACTTTCACGATATATTTTAACTTCATTGGTATTCAATAGTTTTTGTACTTACATACTATAAATATAATATTTAATATTAATTAACCAATTTATAACATTAATTTTTTCGTTATTATTCATACCAAACATAACAGTATGACGGCTGAAACGCATATCAATTCCAGTTTCAGTCAATATCTAAAGTTGTAATGTTTCCCATGTGTGGATTACCTTGTTAAAGTCAAATGATATTTGTTTAACGTTTTAGAATAATTGTTGAAGAAATCACAAACATTAGAATCCACAAAATGTATTATGTGCAAGCATTCATATTTAGTTGGCATTGTATCATATGCACTATTTTACATTGAAACTACGATAGATTTGTGTCTTTCACATGTTGAAGAGTAATGCCATGGTATTTGTTACAATTTGAGGATTGTTGGTCGTACATATGTCCTTCATTTGCAAGCATTAATTGTGTTTTTTGTAATTATGTTTGGGAACTTCAACGTAATTTCCTTGCAATATGGACCTAATTTGTTACCTGTGTTACGACTTGGCCCATGTCTAGTGCCTACCCCTACTGTTCCAATGGCCGACCAAACCAATATTGGAATTAGTTAGCTTTTAAACATGTTAGCCCGCGATATCTTCCAAAAACATAATTTTAAGTAACATTATTACTTTGTATTGTATTATCGTTCGACACATTAGGTAAACAAACATCATACAAATCAACTTAGCAACCAGCTAATGTTTCATTGTGACATACAAATACGATATTTGTTTTTTTTAGTTTTCTTTTTTAAGGAGTCCACTACAGTATAGTGATTTAATAATCATTGACTATTGGATGGCAAACGTTTGATGATTCTGACAATTGTTTTAAAGGAAACTCACTACTTTCCCATTAGCACCAATTGATATTTTGTATGCACTCACTTTTCTACATGCAGGACAGCACATACTATGACCATCTGAAACACCAGCAGATAATAGCGAGCCGTAGTTTCTGGAAAACCATGGCGAGATGAAAACTACACATATCAAACAGGTTAGTGAAAAAATCGCACTCTTTGACATTCTAAAGATAGTGAAAACCAACCATTATTAATGTATTAATAATTGGTAAATGTGATATGTTGCAAACATTAATCAATGATCCAATATTGTTTTCTTCTAATTTTATATTTACTTGGTTCATTAGTTTAGTCTGACAGTAGTCTGTAGTTATTCACCCATTTCATGGGCAATGCTATGAAGATGTAATTACAAAACTAGTCCAATTAATGAGATACTCTGATATAATTTCATTTTTTGTTTTAATTACAATAAATACTATACAGAAAAATTGACGTGTTATTATTCGGCCTAATGAACATGATTAAGATTGTTTGATGAACATAACTACACATTTGTATGAATCGACTTAAATGTCATTATTACAACAGACATGATTACAATAGTTTGATCCTCGTGTTTACAACAGCCGTTGATATATCAGTTGTGGGGTACTGTCAGGATAGGAGAACCCAATGGTTCCATTTTGCTATCCAAACCCCCTAGGCGAACACAGCCAACTAAATGTAACCTCTCACAGTATATTTAAAAAAAAAAAACCCGCGTTAACCATAGGCTTACAATTAGTTCAACTGATGAACCATAGTTTGCTTGTATTCTACTTTTAAACGGAGTGGAACGTTACCCTGTGGTATAGTGTTCGCTTGATGCGCTGTCGATTTAGGATAGATCCGCGTCGGTGGCCCCATTGGGCTATTTCTCGTCACAGCTAGTGCTCCGCAACTGGTGTAACAAAGGCCGCTGTATATAGTACCCTCTCTGTGGGATGGTGCATAAAAAAAGATCCCTTGCTGCTAATCAAAAATAGTAGCCCATTAAGTGGAAATAACGGGTTTCCTCTCTCAATATATGTGTGGTCCTTAATCATATGTCCGACGACATATGATCCTCAATAAAATGTGTTCGGTGCGTAGTTAAATAAAACATTTCCTTCCTTCCTTCTATTTTTAAGCAAGACTTTATGTCAGGTACATAAGTTATGGAAACTGCTGATTTTTTGTAATTTTGTAATTTTGGAAAAAAACCCAAAACATGTTGTTAGCTAATTGTTAAAGGGACATTCCTGAGTTTGCTGCTATTTTTAAGATGTTATCGCCTAACAGAGACCTTTTAACGAGTGTAATGATATATCAACTATATTTTTCTGCATACAATATTAGTGGCTGTATATTAAACGTGTTTTTGATCGTTTTTATATTTATACTAGGCTAAATTTATTTTATTTCCTAAAATATAATTTTTTCGTACGTACGAGATTATTTGTAGACAAAATCCAGTGTGGGCTTCTTACACATATTAAGACGACCAGAAACACATTGAATTTACAGACACTGATATTCTAAACAAAAAAAAAATACATTTAATATGTAGCAATGCAACAAGCTCAGTAATGTCCCTTTAAGTGTAACACGTGTTGCTTTTTCGCACTGGTCGATTACAAGTATATCTGCTTAAAATCAGAGCTATGGTTCAACAGGACCACCTATAGGGTTCAAACCGACGACACAAGCATCCCAGGTGGGTCCATTGGCCTATTTCTCGCTCCATCCAGTGCACCACGACTGGTTTATCAAAGACAGTCGTATGTGTTAGCAGTGTATTTAGAACATTGGCTGTTTGTGTGTTGTATTCGTTAATATGTTGGGTGTTCTCACATTCAAATATAATGAATCGCCTCAGTGGATCCATTCATCTGATTTTTGTTTCCAACCAATGCACAGCAGCTGGTCAAAGACCGTGGTATCCGTTTTCCGGTCTGTGGGAAAGTGTATATAAAAAGGTCATTTGCTGGTAATGGAAACAAAGTTGTGGGTTTTCTCTGATGGCTACAAATGAGAAATTAACACATGTTTATCACCCAATAGCCAATAAGTAATTAAACAAAGTGCTCTAGTGGCGCCATTATAAATACTTCAAAACAAATATAATGCATCAAGTCTTAATCGATTGGTTTATATTAGTCGACGTGTATAATATAATGTGTACTTTTAGTACTTATGTACATATTAAAAACATTCCATGGGTAACGTATACCTTTGTATATCGGAGATGTCCATTCGTTCAGTAAAAACAAAAGACACATAGTAGAATATGATTATAAATCTTCCTATTTAAACAACAACATTTTGATATCAGATTGTGACATGCACTAGCTAAAATGAGTTTTCTAGTGTTTGTTAGCCTTATTTCATACTGGTATTCGCAAATAACGACTGACGACAAGTAACGTACAATTGACTAACAGAAGACTCACACTACTTGTTGAAAATTAATAATAGTCAATTATTTCCCTATATTCACTACACTGGGCCCCGATGTCAAAAGTCCTCATTATTGAAATAGGCGAGTGTAGCAACAACAACAGCAGCAAAACATTTTTTACTCCATTGGTCATATTATATGGCATGACGGAGAAGATATTTATCATAGAAAAAAAAAAGTAATGCAACACTCGAGGGATGTGGTAGTTTCCTGCAACACAGTATTTAAATTTTAAGAAGTTATTTTAAAAATGATTGTTACAAACTGAGATAGATTTCTTAATACTGGCAAACCTTCACTATTAAGCAGTTTGTGAACTTTTAAAATATTTGGCATGCTAAAAAGATTTGACTTAATACGTTTGTTACGAGTATCGACAAAAAGTGGACCTAATTCATTTTGGTTACAGAATATGCATTTCCTTTCGTCGAGTTGTCTATTTTCAATGTCAATGTGTATGTATGTGTGTGTGTGTGTGTGTGTGTGTGTGTGTGTGTGTGTGTGTGTGTGTGTGTGTGTGTGTGTGTGTGTACGTGTACGTGGTTGTGTTTGTGCTACGGTGACGTAACAATGGTCGATTTTAATCGAATATTAAACAATTTTGTTCTAGTTATGCGATGTGTTATAAAAAACAAAATTGAAAAATTGCTGCGGGAAATACTACCTGTTTCAATGTCTATCTAACTGAACTCGATAGAAGGAGCACAGTCCTATTCATTCACTTTGTATAATTCTGCCCGACTATATAATAAAACGTTGATTGCTTGGTGCGAACCGATTATAACAGATGATCGATAAAGAACTCCTTGCCGATTGCTGTGTGAGGTCTAGGTAGTACGGAATCAAATAACTTTTAATAGAGAAGTGAAAACCACAAGTCCTGTGAGTGGTTATGCATGTGTGTGTGTGTGTGTTGGTTGTAAAAATAATAGTTTAAATTCGGTAAAAAACAATACATGCAATTTTATTTCATCTAGTACCAATATGTAAAGTATCCTTGTGCTTGAAACATGTATGGGGTACCTGTAAAAGCAAGTACCCGAAATCATAGACGCTACCCGTTATCTCAGAAACAAACAGCTTGACCCCCATTTTGTTTCTGATTCACTTTAACTGTGACGGGTGGTAGTATTAATATTCGTGACGTTTATGTCGATTGATACGCTGCAGGTAGGAGTTTTAGCCACATATTTTACAATTGTCGTCTATGGGATTTGATTTGGTCGTATACACCCTCTACTGTGTGGACAAATCCATATACAAGAATCCTTGCTGCATCAGTTTGTACTTTATAGATATCCGATGTTGTTCGTCTGTGGACGGAGTCACTAACGCACAATAGGTGCCTGGTTCTTATATTCCAAATTAGTTTTAGGGAATGTATAATTAATTTACTGTTTGATCATACGAAACGAAATACAATGTAAACAATTATCTGAATCATGTTGTTATATTTATTTTAGGTAATGTTTACAAACATGATGCATTTTTAAAATTAACGCATCTTTTACAATCTCACATTTTTCGCATTCATTTCTCTCAGAGCAGAATGTAGCCCAATTTTAAAGTCATTACTTGATGCGCGGTCGGTATGGGGTCGATTCCTATCGATGGGCCGATTGGGCTATTTCTCGTTCTAGTTCTAGACAGTACACCACGACTGGTATATCAAAGGCGGTGGGATATGCTATTCTGTTTGTGGGATGGTGGATACAAACTATAATTTGCTACTACTGGAAAATGTAGGGAGTTTCCTCTCTAAGACTACATGTCAAAATTAGCTGTCGTCCAATAGTCGATTATTAATAAATCAATGTACTCTGGTGGTGATATTAAACAAAACAAACCAACTTTAATTTCATGCTTTGCAATATTTGTGGTGGTTAGTGACGTTGCTGAATACGTCTAGCAATGACATCCCACACATCCTCTGTGGCGAAAGGTCAGGGAACATTATTGGTTATAGCAAGATCTGGATTTGCTGCCTCTGTAGGTGATATGAAACAACAGGTGCACGGTTACCTCTGGCATTACCATTCTGCCTCACAAATTCTGCGCCATGTCGATGAGCGAATGGCTGGAAATTCCGATGGATGATGTTATATCTGTAGTACACACATGTGACACCCGCTTGACAATTGTGGAGATCTGTTCTCCACGTCACGGTGATGCCACCCTACACCATTCCTGATCCTCCTCCGTACCTATCATGAGGTACCATAGCAGACTCTTGGTAGCGTCCATCTAGCCTGCGCCAAACCTTTACACGACCGTCCAGAAGTCCAGATTATATCTAGATTAGTACCTAAACTTGACATTTGACCAACGAGCTTTGGTCTATCACAGATGATGCCAATACCATGTCAGCTGAGTTTAGCGACTTCTTGTAGTTAAAGCTAAAGGATTGTACGGCCTACGAACGTGTAATTAAATTAGTATGTATGCGGTTACGAATCGTTTGCGTCCAGATTCGAATCCGCGAATAAAGTTACACAATTACGTCTGTTCATAGAGAGAATGATGAACTACCCTTACTAACATAAATACATTTTTGTACTTTGTATTTGTTTAGCTTCGTCTTGTAAATGGTTAATATTTAACGGGAACTTTTGCATCTAACATTTATACATAAAATATTTAGCTAATAATAAAACAGATAAAAATAATATTTGTTTTAATATTACCTTTACATATAACTATCACCAGTTCAAGAAAAAGCTTTAAATAATAAATACGATATCTTTATAGTGCATGCCAAACTCTAGAATCGGACAATTAGAAGTGATTAATTCCTTCCCAGAAGAAAGGGAGACGTAAAGTAAAAATGGGAAAAGTCAACACACACACACACGCGCGCGCGCGCGCATGCACACACACACACACGCACACACACACACACACACACACACATACACATATATATATATATATATATATAGATATACATATATATATATATATATAGTGTTCTAGCTAGGATTTTGATGGCGCAGGGCGCTAATTTAATTGTAGGACATTTTTAACGCGAACATCTTATTTTTGAGGCAAATGCTGGATAGGATCGAATTTTTACATTCATAAATATATATGTAGAAATATCTATGCTGGTTTTAATTTACAAAACGTTTTTTGGAGGGAGGGGAAAATCAATTTCTAAACCCAAATTTATTATTCTTAAATTTGGATGTTTGATGAAACAGTACATTCGTCGCCATATGCAATATTATTGTACTAATGTACTAAGCATAGACACCATTAAAAAGTCTCGTTCCAGCCAGTGCAACACGACTGGTATGTGCCGTGGTATGTGCTATCCTGTCTGTGGGATGGTGTATATAAACGACCCCTTGCTACTAAAGGAGAAAAGTAGCGGGTTTTTCTTTAAGACTAAATTTCAAAATTACCAAATGTTTGACTTCCAATAGCCGATTATTAAGAAATCAATATGCTCTATTGGTGTCGTTAAATAAAATCAAACTTTAACTGTTAAAATGTTTTACAAAAGGTTGGATCACCTAAACAATCCTATTCTTTTTTTCTATTATATATAGTATTTATACCATTTAATATCATGCCCAAATGTAATTTAAAATAAATAAATGAAATAATCAAAAGAAATCAAGAAATGAAAACAAAGAAAAAGAGAATGATTAGAAATAAATATAAAGGAATAAAACATTGGTAGAAGGATATATTTGTAACAAGTTGCTCACTGCATTTAAAAAACGGTTATTATTGCATGTCAAGATCTAGATAGATTTCATTAAATAGCTTTTGCAGACATGCTTTTAAAGGGACATTCCTGAGTTTGCTGCATTGTAAGATGTTTCCGACTAATAAAACATTTCTACGATTAAACTTACATATCAAATATATTTTCTTGTTTAGAATATCAATATCTGTATATTCAATGTGTTTCTGGTCGTCTTAATATTTGTAAGAAGCCCAAACTGGATTTGGTCTTCAAATAATTTCGTACGTACGAAAAAAGAAATGTTTATGAAATAAAATGAAAATTAATCTAATACAAATATTAGAACGATCAGAAACATGTTTAATATACAGCCACTAATATTCTAAACCAGAAAACATATTTAATATGTAAGCTTAATAGTAGAAATATTTTATTAGTCGATAAGATCTTAAAATTTTGCATTTGACGTTCTAAGTTTATCATGATGGTCTACTTTCAACTAGGTGTTTGCTAGGTGGTGTGTGGTTATGTGCGTGACGGTGTGAGGATTACTTCGTATTCAAGCTTTGTAAGACTGCTTGCCCGCTCGTCTGCAGTCATATCGGCTAACAATAGAAAAGAAAAAACATACAACGTTATTGCTATCGGCTATCACAACTGTGGCCAAACAATGTATTGTCAAACGTTTTTGTTTTTTTTGGGAATTCAGACTCGTAACAACACTGTACACGCTTTGAGAGGAAAGCAAGATTTTGTATTTTTATTTAACAATAAATTAGGGCAGGGCGGAAACAAACACGGCAGGGCGGCACAAAACGAGGGCAGGGCGCAGCGCCCCTCTATTTATTGCTAGCTAGAACACTCTACACACACACATACACACACACATATATCGGTATATTTGGTAATACTTGGTTTGACCTAATATTCATTGTGTGGGTTGTTGCTATACAAGCACAAAGTGTATTCCATGCTCACCCCCAAACTAGGAATATTCTTTATAATTTCACTGCAAATAATTAATTTTAAACAATATCCTAATGAATAAATTTGCAAATGACTCCTAAGCAGTACCACCAATAATTGTTAATTGTCAAACACTAGAACTCTACTTATTGTTTTAACATTTTAATTGAACAAAACAACAACAACAACAACAAATAATAATAAATAAATAAATAATTTAAAAAAATAATAATAATAAAAACAAAACAAAAAACCATAACAGTTACGCCACGCGTTAAACACATCTAGTACTGTGATATTAAAAATAGACAGAAAACGGCATGTCAGTGAGTCCAAACGAAACTTTACAAGGCTTGAAATTGTATTATAGAAGATCAACATATTGTATAGTGGGATATGAAATTGTATTATAGAAGACCAACATATTGTATAGTGGGATATGAAATTGTATTATAGAAGATCAACATATTGTATAGTGGGATATGCAATTGTATTATAGAAGATCTACATATTGTAAAGTGGGATATGAAATTATCATGAATGTCAACATCTAAACATCACAATGCACTTCTTTTTGATTCACAACAATATTTATCCCATTATTCAAATGTTATATATGCAGTTTTCTTTTGGATGTCAGAGTAGAAACAGACATATACAGACATAGATAGAAACAGACATGGGGACAAATTATATAAGAAAGAAACAAAATACACACGGGCGCATACGCGTACACACAAATGTGATACGGAATGGACTAGCTGACAATACATAACTCGTGATACCAGACGGACTAGCTGACAATACAGAACTTTTGATACCAGATGGACTAGCTGGCAATACTAAAGTCTTGATACCAGATGGACTAGCTAACAAAACTGAACCGTGGTCAGATGAACTAGCTGATAATACAGAACTCGTGGTACCAAATGGACTACCTGATAATACATAACTTTTTATACCAGATGGACTAGCTGCCAATAGTAAACTCTTGATACCAGATGGACTAGCTGACAATACTGAACTCGTGATACCAGATGGACTAGCTGGCAATACTGAACTCGTGATACCAAATGGACTAGCTGACAATACTGAAATTGTCATACAGGATGCATTACCTAATGATACTGAAGTGTTGATTCCAGATGGACAAACTATCTATGCCAAACTCAAATGAAGTACAAATAGCTGCTCATAATGTTCAACTGAAGACACCAAAATTGGCTAGCAGTCATTTCTCAGTTCATGTTACCAGATGTGATAGACACCATTGATAAACCAGTTGTACCTAATCCAGAGCCGCTGGTGTTAGAAGGAATATTTGTCACCATATCTTTATTCGAACGGTTTTCATGATTCCATTTCAAGGTTAAACAACTCAGTCGCTTTCGAATGATATGTCGATAGGTTGAGGAACTTCCAATCAGTATGTAAAAGTTCTGTCCAAAATTTAAAAGGTAGACTAGATAAAATATTGACCAAATAGTACCGTATGATGCCACGACTTCGAAATCTGAATACAGCAGTCTTATCAACACAATAACAGCCTCTGACATTGCCACTGGTATCAGTGTAACAAAAGCCATGACAGAAACTAACACCAGAGGGCGTGTTGAACTGTCTTGCTGCCGACTGGCTGGATTAGTTGTTGACCTCGTAAAAGTATTTCTGAAATTTTGGCTACGTTTGATTTGAATAATTATAAGGATATTCAAGACCAGAATAACCATGCATGGCAGAATGGATGTACAGAATCGAATAAATATAAAATAATTCACAATTTCTTCTCTCGGAAAACAATCTCCTCTTATGAGTTCTGTGGTAAAAGATAAGGGCAGAGTTAACACAACAGACAGACCAAGCATAGTGGAGCAGATGACAATAGCTTTTGTTCGGGTACAAAGCATCTCTCGTCTAAATGGAAAACAGACACATACGTATCTATCTAATGTGAGTCCAATTATTAGCCACGGTGATAGAATCTTTGAAAGGAATGATAGTGCACACACGCTTATCTTTAGTTCTGCAGGCTGACCAAGTAAATATAGCCTTTCCGTCTCATGGATTAGCCTTAGAATTAGCAACCAACTGTCCGAAACGGCCAAAAATTTCAAGTAAACTGAATAGGATAGGTGATGTAGTTTTGTGTCTCCCATCATAATGAACACTAGAATGTTTCCGATAACGCCCATCGCAGTAATAAACAGGACAATACCCCAAAAACTGTATTTGTATGCTTCAAGATTCACCAACAAGTCAGGGTATGATGTATTATCAGTTTTTAATTCTGTTCCGTCGCCAGAATAGTTTCCGTAAGTAAAGTTGTCACGACCAGTAGACGTCTCTATAAAGCTGGATGTTTGATTCTCTGGGAACAGTGACAGGACTGTGGCAGACATCTTGTTTACCGGTTGTCTTGAAATGATATCCTGCAAAAGAAATCAATTAAGAACTAGTATTGCCATAGATTATTATCATCATCATCATCATCATCATCATCATCATCATCAGCATCATCATCACTACTACTACTACTACATATGTCAATACTGCTGAATGATTACACTATGAGAAAACACTAGGATTACAAGGAGTAGGGTGAAACAAAACATATACCAGATATTTTCCTTGCTACTTTTGGACTTTTTTCTCGTCTCGTTTTTCTTTTGTTTCTTTATTATTTTTTTGTTTGTTCTGGTTTTGTTTTGTTTTGTTTTGTTTTTGTTTTTGTATCATTTGATGGCGGTAGTGGGCCTGTTGTAATTTTTGTTGTTGTTACAGTGTTTCTGTTGTGTCTTTATTTTGTTTGTTTGTTTTGTTTGTTGTTGTTACTGGGGTGTTCATGTTTTCCTTGTTGTCTTGACCATACTTGCACGATATATTTATATATATATAGATCGCGCACGCGTCTGTCGATCTCAGAAGCATCGGTCAATAGCGCTGCGCCACCAATGGACCCGCTCTTAGCGCATTTTGTCTTACTTGATCTCCCGGCAAAAACCAATGAGGGATCCATTGATAACGCAGCGCAATTCCACCTATGACTGCACTAATGACGGAACCACTGTTGATGCAGCGCTATCTACCGATGGCTGCACTAACGACGCATCCACAGTTGATGCAGCGGCAATCTACCGATAGCTACACTAACGACGGATCCACTGATGACGAAGCGCGATCTACCGATGGCTGCGCTAACGACGGATCCATTGATTACGCAGCGCGATAAACCGATGGTTGCTCTAACGCCGGATCCACTGATGGTGCAGCGCGATCTACCGATGGCTGCACTAATGATTGATCCACTGATGGCGCAGCGCGATCTAGCGATGTTTGCTCTAACGATGTTTGCTCTAACGAAAGATCCACTAATGACGCAGAGCGTTCTACCGATGGATGCACTATCAACGGATCCACTGTTTACGCAGCGCAATCTATTGATGGCTGCACTAACAACGGATCCACTGATGACGCAGCGCGACCCACTGGTGACGCAGCGCGATCAATTGATGGCTGCACTAACGACGGATCCACTGATAACGCAGTGTGATCTACCGATGGCTGCACTATCGTCGGACCCATTGATGACGCAGCGCGATCTACCGATGGCTGCACTAAAGATGGATCAACTGATAACGCAGCGCGACCCACTGGTGACGTAGCGCGATCTACCGATGGCTGCACTAACGACGGATCCACTGATAATGCAGCACGATCTATTGGTGGCTGCACTAACGACGAATCCATTGATGACGCAGCATGATATGCTGATGACATAGCGCAATCTACCGATGGCTGCGCTAACGACAGATCCACTGATAACGCAGCACGATCCACTGGTGAGGCAGCGCGATCTATCGATGGCTGCACTAACGACGGATCCACTGATAATGCAGCACGATCTATTGGTGGCTGCACTATCGACGGATCCACTGATGACGCATCACTATCTATCATAAGTTACATATGAATTAATCCAGGTCATAGCACTATGTATATTCACATTTAAGCAACTGTACTACGGTAACACACCATAATTGATTTATGCATTTATATGCATCATTCAAAAACATTTCAATAACAACTTTACACTGAAAGCGTTCAAACAGAAGTAAAACAAATACTAGTTTATTTTCAAGTGTGTCGTCATTTCCATTTTAAAAGACAAAGATTCACACATTCTTACGCCATTTCAATATGCAGTATTGGCGGACTAGAATTATACTTACATGCACAGTTTACAAAAAGCTGTACGTTGGTTTAAGCTTTATATTATACGATAAAGATATTGTTACCCTTGTGGGTTTGTTTGGTATCTTCAATATCGTATGTATTAGGAATAAAAATAATGTATTTAATGCAATTTGTAATCTTAATATATGATATCGACGATACCGAAAAACACTCTAGTAAAAACCTCTATATATTATACATACATACATACATACATACAGAAAAGTAAACGAGTTTGCCTGTCATACCAATTTTATGAAACTAGTGAACGGTTTTGGTATCTGACAAACGAAAGCGAGTCGGATACAAAAACCCTTCACGCGTTTCATAACAATGGTATGACAGGCAAGATAGTTTAGTATTTTAGTTATTACAAACCAACTGCAAACAAGCCGCAACGCAGAAGTAAGCAGATTTCGAGACCTACTACAGGTTATTTTTTCCACGAATTGGGCCAACAAGTGATCAACGTCACACGTAAATTAAACGACGTCACAATGAACAACGAAACGTCATCAATGTACAGTTTAGATTGGAAATACAGCTGAGTGAATTGGATTGACTAGACATGACGCTGCCATTTTGCACATAGGGCCTTCAAAAAGGGCCAAATATAGTGGCCTAGATTATCGCAATTTTAATTCATGACCATATTTGCAATATTACACTTTAAAACTATATTTTTAAATTTATTTTTTGTATTTTTATATATAGATATATACATATATAAACATGGTTAGATATGTTAATAATTGTTCAGCAGCAATTTTGCACTCAGTGATTTCTAGCGTTCTGAACAAGGACACATCGTGTACCCAGTTTATTTTATTGCAGGGATATGCAAAGTGACGTCATTCGAATATCAACGTCATTCAAATAAAATAACAATTACCCCGTTAGCCTGCGCCTGCCAATATTGCACTAGCTAAATATTTAGTAGTAATATCTTACACTGGTGTGTAATATCATATCATATCATATCATATCATATCATATCATATCATGTATTGCATTGCATTGCATTGCATTGCATTGCATTGCATTGCATTGCATTGCATTGCATTACATTGCATTGCATTATGATACGTTAAATCAATGTCCGTTACGTTATGGACGTCAATAAAAAACACACCAAAATTGGCAAACTAAAGTCTAAAAAATTAACGTGAGATATACATGTTTGCCTTTTCGAAGTTTTGCGTTTAGTTATAATATTACCTTATTAAGTTACTTTCGTTTCTAGCAAACTAAAACTCAGTCAAATGTTATGCACTTCTGGATTGATTCTTATTTTTGCTTCTTTTTTATTTGTTTATTTATTTATTTATTTATTATTATTATTATTATTATTATTATTATTATTATTATTATTATTATTATTATTATTATTATTATTATTGTTGTTGTTGTTGTTATTTGTTAAACACTTAATAAACTGTATATTGCAGTGATTCTTAACTTAAATTAATGCTACAAATAATAAAACATTAAAACTAATATATATAAAGTAAGGCACTAATGCTGACTATTTGTGTAACTACCATTCGTAAAGTAAGGCTTGTAATGTAGTTATTTCATACAATCACGTTAGCAATCAGAAGACTCGTCAACTCTCACAAGTATGTCTGTTTGTTTGTTTGTTTGTTTTCTTGTTGTTTTTGTTTTTGTTTGTTTTTTGTTTTTTGTTTATTTCTTTTTGTGAGACTATCGTTTTTGGTTTGTTTGCTTTTGGCTTGTTTTTGTTTTTGTTTGTTTTTTTGTTTTTTTTTTTTTTTTTCTATTTGTGTGTGTGTTTTTTTTCCAAATCACGCTTTCACGTTCAAACTGTTGAATTTTGCCTTCTTAATACATTATTTCTACACACAGATAATTTAGGAAATGTTCATTTTAATCTAACTTTGTTAACACATATAAAGATAAGATTGTCTGGATAGAGTTTTCGTTACGTTATGAAATGAAAGCTCGTGGATATCAAGCTATCTTATTTCAAAATATCTAATATATGTTGATCCGGGAAATATGTATATCATAAATATCATTTGTGATATCAATTGGTACCAGTAAAACATGTGTAATATTAAGTAAAAAAAACCCCACCCTCAAACAACAACAACAACAACAAACAAACACACAAAGAAAACAAACCAATAAACGCAAGAAGGGTCGGGGAGAACGGGCAGTCACATGTACCCGCCTACCAGTTTGTCGCGCTGGAACTGCCTAGATTCCCATTTTACGAGGCTATGTTAGTGCTAAGATCACCTCATGTATTAAAGTTATCTTAGCGCTACGATCGTTTCGTAAAACGGCGCCCTAGACCTTAGTTTTAAGTTTAATCTCAGACCTTGAAATGTTTAGGATTGACAGCTCTGGTATTTGCCTGTGACATACAAAGACGTATTTTCAAATGGCAATGTTCGTTTTGAATTATCAGTGAAGCATTACTATATGCCAAAATTTATCTAAAATCACGTGACGTGTATCTTTTCTTCGGCAACTCGTAACTATATGGTAAAATGTCTTAAAGAGATTACTCTTAGAACATATTTTCTCGTTCCAGCCAGTTTACCACAACTGGTCAAAGGCCGTGGTATGTGCTTTCCTCTCTGTGGGAAATTACATTAAAACAATTTCTTGCTGCTAATGAAAACAGTATAGCAGGTTTCGTCTAATGACTACGTGTCAGAATTACCAACTGTTTGACATCCAATAGCTGCTGTTTAATTAATCAATGTGCTCTAGTGGTGTCGTTAACCAACACAAACTTCTTCTTTCTAAGAAGACCATGAGAATATTTCACGAAACAGGTACTTCATTTTAAACGATTAAAACACAGACCGGTATACATCTTTTGTCACATAACGGGGCTCCCGTTAGACAGACACACTTGTATTATAACACACAAGCAAACATGTCGACCTATGTACAGCCTTGAAACGTAATTAAACAATTAATTATCAATTTATCAATTTACCAACAAGGCGTGCCTTGCATAAATAACGTATTTTAGAACTAAGATATTTTTTATTATTTATGTATTTATTTATTTATTTATTATTTAATATAATGATGATGATGATGATGATGATGATGATGATGATTAGTAGTATTAATATTAGTATTAGTATTAGTATTAATAGTAGTAGTAGTAGTAGTAGTAGTAGTAGTAGTAGTAGTATTTATATATTTATTTATTTATTTATTTTATGTTTTTATTATTTTTTTTTTTTTAAAGAAAATATGCGAAACGGTTATTAACAATTGCGGTATTTTCCTTTAGGTGCACAAACATATCTGCTCATTATTATGTATAGACGTATTTTCCTTTAGGTGCACAAACATATCTGCTCATTATTATGTATAGACGTATTTTCCTTTAGGTGCACAAACATATCTGCTCATTATTATGTATAGACGTATTTTCCTTTAGGTGCACAAACATATCTGCTCATTATTATGTATAGACGTTAACACAGAAAACGAAACAAAAGAAAAGAAAAACAAAATAAAACAAACATTAAAAAAACAACGTTTTTTATAAATTCTTTGTCAGTTTGTGTGAGTTCTGTTTCGTGAGTCCTTTCAATATTAATAATTTTTATTGTAGCCTAACAGTAGCGAAATAAAATATATCTATACACCATCTAGCAATTACCATAACAGCAACCAAAACATTATATTACTGTCAATCTGTTCGTCACTGCACTGTCACTCAATCCCACATTACTGCTGTGTATTAAATACAGACAGTTCTACGCTAGTAATGAATTAACTTTGTTCAGCAATTCCATGTATTTCCTTGCATCATACCATCATATACATTAAGCTAATAACAACTTCAGCAACCTAATTAAATTGTAAACAATTTGGTACTCACTTGAGTTTGTAGAAGATTCTTCCCGACGGTCGCAATATCTGATTTACTGTCATCTTCCGCGAGATTTATAGCTGTCAAACAACCAATCAGGTTTCACATGAAATATAATCGACATGGGTGTTATTTTTTCTTGCTGAAGGTCCAACCGGGTTTTACAATAATTATGATTGACAAAGCTGATATATTTTAGTTAAAGGACGGTATAACTCGTTAATGTCTTCATGATTTAACAGGCAGATAGAGAGAGAGAGAGAGAGAGAGAGAGAGAGAGAGAGAGAGAGAGAGAGAGAGAGAGAGAGAGAGAGAGAGAGAGAGAAAGGGGAGAGATAGAGAGAGAGAGAGAGAGCGAGAGTGAGAGTGAGAGACAGAGAGAGAGACAGAGAGAAAGAGAGAGAGAGAGAGAGAGAGAGAGAGAGAGAGAGAGAGAGAGAGAGAGAGAGAGAGGGGGGGGGGGGGTGGGAGACAGAGACAGAGATAGACAGAGGCATGCATGTCCCTATTTCACCGTCTCTTAATTTTCTGTCTTTCTCTGTCTCTCTCTCTCTCTCTCTCTCTCTCTCTCTCTCTCTCTCTCTCTCTCTCTCTCTCTCTCTCTCTCTCTCTCTCTCTCTCTCTCTCTCTCTCTCTCTCTCTCTCTCTCTCTCTCTCTCTCTCTCTCTCTCTCTCTGTTGTTTTATTTGGACATTGCGACTGCTTCATACCTGGTTAGCGGAAGGGTTGAACTACCGGCTTTAAGACTGCCGGGAACTGTGCTCGTATATTAGTACGGACTTCAACTCAAAATATAGTTGTCTTGAGACGTGATGCTATTGCTCTGATTTGTCTTTCAGCAACCACGACTAACCACTAACCATTGACTCACAACTAACCACTAACCATTGACCCACGACTAGCCACTAACCATTGACTCGTGACTAAACACTAATCATTGACTCACGACTAACCACTAACCATTGACGCACAAATAACAACTAGCCATTGACACACAACTAACTACTAACCATTGACACACACAACTAACCAGTAACAAAACACTTACTGCCGCACACAACTAACCAGTAACCACTGAATCACAACTAACCATTCACACACAACTAACCACAAATAAATAACACAGAACTAACAACGAACCACTGACACACGACTAACAACTAACCATCGAGAAGTGACTAATTACTAACCATTGACACACGACTAACCACTAGCTATTGACACACGATTAACCACTAACCACTGACTCACAACTAAACACTAAACATTGATTTACAACTTATGGCTAGCCAATAATGAACCATTATCCAATAACCATTCACCCATGACTAAACATTATGCACTGATTAACCAATAACCACTGACTCACGACTAACCACAAGTCATTGATCACGACTCATTACTAGCAATTGACTCATGACTAACCACTAACACTTAAATCACAACTAATCAGTGAGCCATTGGCTCATTACTGATCATTAATCATTGACCCATGACTAACCACTAAACCACTGACCCACGACTAACTATTAACCATTGACTCAATACTAAACACAGACAATTCCAATGTTTATGACAATCCATATAGCTACGCTTTATGATGTGGACAACGCGCTTGAACCTTAAATATAGTTAAAATAAGCAGCATGAAGCGACTTGCGTTACACTACAGCACGTATACAACGGTATTCTGTACATATCTAGTATACCAGCGGCTCGGACTGACAATAACGAAATGGTTTCGTATATTGTGTAAAATACAGCACGTGTAAGTAGTACGTGGGTCACTTGAGCCCCATGTGTACTCGTTGACCCCTGAGGTCACGTGACCTGGGCGTGGCCTCTTGTGATTGGCTGACCTCTAAGTGTAGGGTATGACGTCACGGGGACGCTAACCTTGACCTACTTCGAGTGCATAGACCTAACTGGGTTAATGGTTTGGACAGCTGTGGGAGTGAGAACATGACCTTTGTGTCAGGAAACACCGGATATCGACCAGATTTAGAGGTGTGTTAACCGTCGGGGGGTCCTTTGATGTACAGGACACAGATGATGCAGAAGTCGTTAATGACCCATAGAGTGGTGTCGATTGACGGCGGGGGGGGGGGGGGGTGTTATCTGACTGTGACAGTTGTTTCTTTGGTGTACAGGAAACAGATGGCGAAGGAGTAGTTAATGGCTATCAGATGGCAATATAGCGTGGGTTTTATGAGTGTGTTAACCGTCGGGGGGGGGGGGGGGGGGGGGGTCTAAACAGATGGAGCGGAAGTCGTTAATGACTACCGGATGACGTGTGAGTGTGTCAACCAGATGTGAGTCAACGGGGAGTGGAAAAGTCCACGGCGTTTGAAACGTGTCCATATATGGTCATGGCGTGGGAATACCATGAGTCATCCCAGAACGTGTTCAGACACGTCTTGACCTCGAAATAGCGTGGGGACGCTATCTTGGCAGGGGGTCTGACGTCACAGGAAATGCCCGAATCATTGCTCTAGTCGGTGGTTAAGACCGGGGTTCGTATCCGGGTATCAACTGGTCACCACCCAGTCTTTTCACTAGCCACAAATGGCTGACGCGTGTCCAGGACAGCGTGCTTGAACCCTAATTGAAATATAATCATTAAAATAAGTTGAAATAAATACAAAAAGTAAGCTTTGTTTTAAAAGTTTTAAAAGTTTAACTACACCACTAAAGTACATTGATTTATTAATCATTGGCTATTGGATGTCAAACATATGTGGTAATTTTGAAACATATAGACGAAACCCGCTACATTATAGTAGCAAGGTGCCCTACACCATCCCGCAGACAGGATAGCACGTACCACACTATCCCCGCTGTCTTAGATAGCCACATATAGCTGGCGTGTGTGTGTGCGGGCGTGCTTAAACCTTAACGGGATAGAGGCACCCAACATATTATTTTTACGGTGTTTTGATACATTAGAGTATTTCGTATTGCCAGACATTCGTAGAGGATGGTCCCCGAGACTTCATAACAAGATTAGCCAATGAGAAGGTTGCTAGTTTGTTGTTGTTTTGAAATACGACCTTCTTTCATATATCGCAGTGATCGCACGATGGTAATTTCAAACATAAACTGACAAAGCATTAATAGTACATATGTATCACTATAAAATAAATACTGAATGTATACTCAAACGATATATACCATTTAAAGAATAACAAACACGGGGGTGTTGGTAGTGGCATTTAACGTAAGAGCAGATAATCTCTCTCACCCTTACACTATCCCCACTGTGCGCGTGTTTAAACCTTAATGGGATAGAGGTACGGAAAAATAAATATAACCACACAGTTTGAAACTTTAGTTCAACATTAATCACTTCCCACAGATGTATCTCTTAAAATACAGAAACAGTATTATATCGTCTGCTAAAGATACGTAATGAGAAACACACGCGGGTCACTTCCAAGTATTACTTTCTTACTATTCTGCGGATGAAATATGATACCCCTGAAGCAGCTACAGAGACATGTTTTATTTAACGACGAGTCGAGTTTAAACGAAACCATATGTTATTATACAAATCAAGACCTTAATTTCCAATATGTTTCAAAGACAGAAATAAATAAAGTGGGGAAAGTACATACACTTATACGGTGGCCAGTAGGGGAAGAAAGAAATGTGCGTAATACCCCAGTCCATTACAAACATTAATAAATGATTGCTTTCAAAACAAACATGATTAATAAAAGAAAGGAATGTGTAGACGCCTTAATCGGTAGGGGAAGAAGGGAATGTGTAACACCCCAGCTCATTGCTTTCAAAACAAACATGATTAATAAAAGAAAGGAATGTGTAGACGCCTTAATCGGTAGGGGAAGAAGGGAATGTGTAACACCCCAGCTCATTGCTTTCAAAACAAACAATATTAATAAAAGAAAGGAATGTGTAGACGCCTTAATCGGTAGGGGAAGAAGGGAATGTGTAACACCCCAGCCCATTGCTTTCAAAACAAACATGATTAATAAAAGAAAGGAATGTGTAGACGCCTTAATCGGTAGGGGAAGAAGGGAATGTGTAAAACCCCAGCTCATTGCTTTCAAAACAAACATGATTAATAAAAGAAAGGAATGTGTAGACGTCTTAATCGGTAGGGGAAGAAGGGAATGTGTAAAACCCCAGCTCATTGCTTTCAAAACAAACATGATTAATAAAAGAAAGGAATGTGTAGACGCCTTAATCGGTAGGGGAAGAAGGGAATGTGTAACACCCCAGCTCATTGCTTTCAAAACAAACATGATTAATAAAAGAAAGGAATGTGTAGACGCCTTAATCGGTAGGGAAGAAGGGAATGTGTAACACCCCAGCCCATTGCTTTCAAAACAAACATGATTAATAAAAGAAAGGAATGTGTAGACTCCTTAATCGGTAGGGAAGAAGGGAATGTGTAAAACCCCAGCTCATTGCTTTCAAAACAAACATGATTAATAAAAGAAAGGAATGTGTAGACGTCTTAATCGGTAGGGGAAGAAGGGAATGTGTAAAACCCCAGCTCATTGCTTTCAAAACAAACATGATTAATAAAAGAAATGAATGTGTAGACGCCTTAATCAGTAGGGGAAGAAGGGAATGTGTAAAACCCCAGCTCATTGCTTTCAAATCAAACATGATTAATAAAAGAAAGGAATGTGTAGACGCCTTAATCGGTAGGGGAAGAAGGGAATGTGTAACACCCCAGCCCATTGCTTTCAAAACAAACATGATTAATAAAAGAAAGGAATGTGTAGACGCCTTAATCGGTAGGGGAAGAAGGGAATGTGTAAAACCCCAGCTCATTGCTTTCAAAACAAACATGATTAATAAAAGAAAGGAATGTGTAGACGTCTTAATCGGTAGGGGAAGAAGGGAATGTGTAAAACCCCAGCTCATTGCTTTCAAAACAAACATGATTAATAAAAGAAAGGAATGTGTAGACGCCTTAATCGGTAGGGGAAGAAGGGAATGTGTAACACCACAGCTCATTGCTTTCAAAACAAACATGATTAATAAAAGAAAGGAATGTGTAGACGCCTTAATCGGTAGGGGAAGAAGGGAATGTGTAACACCCCAGCCCATTGCTTTCAAAACAAACATGATTAATAAAAGAAAGGAATGTGTAGACGCCTTAATCGGTAGGGGAAGAAGGGAATGTGTAAAACCCCAGCTCATTGCTTTCAAAACAAACATGATTAATAAAAGAAAGGAATGTGTAGACGTCTTAATCAGTAGGGGAAGAAGGGAATGTGTAAAACCCCAGCTCATTGCTTTCAAAACAAACATGATTAATAAAAGAAATGAATGTGTAGACGCCTTAATCGGTAGGGGAAGAAGGGAATGTGTAACACCCCAGCCCATTGCTTTCAAAACAAACATGATTAATAAAAGAAAGGAATGTGTAGACGCGCCTTAATCGGTAGGGGAAGAAGGGAATGTGTAACACCCCAGCCCATTGCTTTCAAAACAAACATGATTAATAAAAGAAATGAATGTGTAGACGCCTTAATCAGTAGGGGAAGAAGGGAATGTGTAAAACCCCAGCTCATTGCTTTCAAATCAAACATGATTAATAAAAGAAAGGAATGTGTAGACGTCTTAATCAGTAGGGGAAGAAGGGAATGTGTAACACCCCAGCCCATTGCTTTCAAAACAAACATGATTAATAAAAGAAAGGAATGTGTAGACGTCTTAATCAGTAGGTGAAGAAGGGAATGTGTAACACCCCAGCCCATTGCTTTCAAAACAAACATATTTTAATAAAAGAAAGGAATGTGTAGACGTCTTAATCAGTAGGTGAAGAAGGGAATGTGTAACACCCCAGCTCACTGCTTTCAAAACAAACATGATTAATAAAAGAAAGGAATGTGTAGACGTCTTAATCAGTAGGGGAAGAAGGGAATGTGTAACACCCCAGCCCATTGCTTTCAAAACAAACATGATTAATAAAAGAAAGGAATGTGTAGACGTCTTAATCGGTAGGGGAAGAAGGGAATGTGTAACACCCCAGCCCATTGCTTTCAAAACAAACATGTTTAATAAAAGAAATGAATGTGTAGACGTCTTAATCGGTAGGTGAAGAAGGGAATGTGTAACACATTGCTTTAAAAAACCCATTGCTTTGAAGAAAGAACTCCTGAATTGCAACTCAACACTCCAAACTAACCTATGATCAAGGGACATAGCTGCACAGCCCTGACCGTTTAATATAAATTTTTACCAAATGGGTAAATACAGTGATCGATCTAGGATCGATCCCCGTCGGTGGTCCAATAGGCTATATTCAACCAGTGCAACTGGCATGTCAAGGCCGTGGTATGTGCTGTCCTGTGCACACATCCCTTACTATAATGTAGCGGTAGAGACTGACATTCAATCACAAATATAGTCATGGAGTAAAACACACAAAACAAAAACGCAATGGTTTGGGTGTTTTCATTTTATTTCTAAATGACAAATTGCAAACTACACATATATAAAGTGGACACACATTGGGTTACATCGATAGGCCTTAAGGGCGACAACTACACATATACATATAATGGACACACATTGGGTTACATCGAGAGGCTCTAAGGGCGACAACTACACATATATAAAACGGACACACATTGGGTTACATCGAGAGGCCCTAAGGGGCGACATGTGAATAATATGAGTGTTCATTTCTCTTCATCTTCGTCCTCATCATCAGTATCATCAGCATCGGTATCGTCGCCGTCTAGTTCGTCCAAATATTCGCCGATCCACGAACGATACTGATTTAATTTAGAACGAATCTGAGGTCTCAGATCTCTTTTCGGATTCACAGACTGTAGCATTGTTCTCGTGTTGGAGCCTTTGTCAAAGTAATGCATATAAGCCAGGAAGCGAGAGTACGTGTCTTTAAATAACTTCCATTGTAAAGTCTTCATGTTTCTTTCGATGGCATTTTGGGACATGTTTTTTTTCTTCGTAGCGTTTCCTCTTGCTTTCGATATACTCACGATTGATGTCGAATTCACGCTCGATCATTAGACGTACGCCTTCGTTTTCCGGGTCCTCTTCTTCATGTCCCTCCTTGCACGTTTTAAATCGCAGATGTTGCTGCAAGTCACTCCCGTCTTTAAAGACCAGACCACACGTATCGCAAGACTGCATTCTCTTTACTTTTTTTCAGACAGGGCTCTACCTCATCTTCTTCTTCTTCGTCGTCACTTTCGTAGGCGGGTATGCCTGGTAGTTTTCTCTTGAATGCGTTCCTTTGAATGATTTGCACGTGGAGCTCTTTCTCCGACGGTGGTTGGAACTCTTCTGAGACATTCGCCGTTACGTTCGTGCTTTTATACCATTCGGACGGCCCCGTCTCTAAACCATTAGGTCGAAGGCGCCAATGTTTGGGCGTAGTCGGTTTCAAGACCACCAAGAGATGTCTCGTCGTTTCTGTTCCACGCCGCTCTGTTCTCGTTTCCGTTTCTGCTCGGCCTTGGCTTGTTCTACCACCTGTTGCATTGGGAAAACCATGACGACTTTAGGTGTCGGGGGCTTGTTCTGTTCCTCGTTTTCTTTTTTCCAAGTGGGATCGTAGAGTTCTAGACATCGATCCACGCTGTACATCATCTGACTTTTCCCACCACGCTGCACTGGAAAATGAGGTTGAAGTTTGCCTTGGGCTTGCAACTTGTAAAAGCGGGTTCACTTGTCCGCGTCGGGAACGTACAACGTGTACTGGTCTGACATGTAGCGCCTCTGAAGGTTCTATCTCAAATGACGATGTTATCCATTGCCCTTGTATTTATACTCTCTATAATTTCGCGCATGCTCACAAAGATTAAATTTTGTGTGATACGTATGGTCCATGCCCCCCATCCCAAAGAATAACTCGAGCACAGCTCAGGGCCACTCTCGGGGTCACCCTCAGGACCACAGGGCTACACTCAGGGCCACACTCATAGCCACACGCAGGGCCACAGGACCACACTCAGGGCCACACACAGAGCCACACACAGGTCCACACACACACACACACACACAAACAAACACACAGAGTCACCCTTACATTAATAACAAACAAAACGTGTTATTCACATGTTTATTTTACAAAACGAAAAGTGGCACACACATGTTTAATGTCTCAACACATTGTTAATGTAGGGACATCTTGGGGACAGCCTGTAATGTTCCATCACTGGATCGTCCATCTTCTGCCATCTGTAGGTGCGTAGTCCACAACAGTAGCAGACGACGGCACCGTGGTCTCCCGTGTAGAAGAAGCCGGCCTTGACGAGTTCCCTCGGTTTCTGGCGTAACTGTATGGGCCACCACCCAAACGTGCAGAGTCGTCTGTAGAATCCCCTTATTTCGTTTCGATGACAGAACAAGTAATGTCTCGAAAGGCCATGCCATTCGTCATCGGCGTCGTAGGCATCATCATCGTAGGGAGCCGAGTCCGTTTTAAATTCTCGAGCAGCATCCATCTGATCCATGGGTTCTTCGTCCACGATTTCGACGGGTTCACGGGTATCCGTGGGTTCTTCATCCACAATTTCACCAGGTTCACGAGCAGCGTCCGTTTGATCCGTGAAATGTTCTTCTGGCTTGGTAGCCACTCTTTTGCATTTGATCGTGTGTCTTTCGGAACATTTGCATACCGCTGCTAC
Organism: Gigantopelta aegis; assembly: GCF_016097555.1. Lineage (NCBI taxonomy): Eukaryota > Metazoa > Mollusca > Gastropoda > Neomphalida > Peltospiridae > Gigantopelta > Gigantopelta aegis. The sequence continues at coordinate 38,387 of NW_024533078.1, forward strand.
AACTGCTGTTACTGCTACTGTCCATTCTCGAATATACCGATGCCATCTCTGGAGCACACGTCTTCACTCTACAACGGTCGACTGACGAATGACGAACAGCTCTAAATCTAAGGTTTATATGCACAGTGTCTGAGCATGTCCAAACACGTCCTGGGGGGTTTCCCGTGACGTCACGGAACATGTCTGGACACGTCTAATATCTCGGATGGCATTCCGAACACTCTATGGCACTCGTCAGATTTTGATGATCTTCTCGTAAGTGGCACGGTATGACGTCTCTCAGTTCAGGCACAAAGTCGTAGATAGTGTCAAAACATTTCTGGAGCTCTTTCCACTGTTCGACAGTCAGTCGAACGCCGCGTCGGGAGGGTTTCAGTTCTTGATCACAATACCACCACTGACGAATATCAACACCGGCATAACTACGTTCGACGTAGACGTTCCCACCGAAATGCTGCGGTACACTCGATTCTCGTTTGAAGGTGGCTAGTTCCAACCACAGTTTCATCGTCAGACAAACGCCTTTCTTGGTGGGAACATGTTTTCCACGGTCCTCGTCAAACTGACGAACGTGAATGGCAATGTCCCCCTTCCACAGTTTAGCCACGACGTAGACGTTATCGCCAAGGTCTAGTTTGCATCTCGTTTCGTTTTCTTCGTTTTTGACAAGGCCCTCTGTAGTGTTTTTGTTATATCTCGATTCCATTTTATATATAATATTATATATCGTAAGTATCATTCATCAACGGTATACGTCTTCTCTCTAGCAGTGTCGCTGAGCGAATGGCAAGCATCCTGAATCTGGGTTTTTTATAGGCCCCACGGTAGCGTCCCCACGCTATCTCGAGGTCAAGACGTGTCTGAACACGTTCTGGGATGACTCATGGTGTTCCCACGCCATGACCATATATGGACACGTTTCAAACGCCATGGAATTTTCCACTCCCCGTTGACTCACATCTGGTTGACACACACACACACACGTCATCCGGTAGTCATTAACGACTTCCGCCCCATCTGTTTAGGCCCCCCGACGGTTAACACACTCATAAAACCCACGCTATATTGCCATCTGATAGCCATTAACGACTTCCTCGCCATCTGTTTCCTGTACATCAAACGAACAGCTGTCACAGTCAGATAAACCCCCCGTCATTCGACACCACTCTATGGGTCATTAACGACTTCCTCGCCATACATCAAACGAACAGCTGTCCAGTCAGATAAACCCCCCGTCATTCGACACCACTCTATGGGGTCATTCAAACGAACAGCTGTCACAGTCAGATAAACCCCCCGTAACTCAAAACCACTCTATGGGTCATTAACGACTTCTGCACCATCTGTTTCCTGTACATCAAACGAACAGCTGTCACAGTCAGATAAACCCCCCGTCATTCGACACCACTCTATGGGTCATTAACGACTTCCTCGCCATCTGTTTCCTGTACATCAAACGAACAGCTGTCACAGTCAGATAAACCCCCCGTAACTCAAAACCACTCTATGGGTCATTAACGACTTCCTCGCCATCTGTTTCCTGTACATCAAACGAACAGCTGTCACAGTCAGATAAACCCCCCGTCATTCGACACTACTCTATGGGTCATTAACGACTTTCTCGCCATCTGTTTCCTGTACATCAAACGAACAGCTGTCACAGTCAGATAAACCCCCCGTCATTAGACACCACTATATGGGTCATTAACGACTTCTGCACCATCTGTTTCCTGTACATCAAACGAACAGCTGTCACAGTCAGATAAACCCCCCGTCATTCGACACCAATCTATGGGTCATTAACGACTTCCTCGCCATCTGTTTCCTGTACATCAAACGAACAGCTGTCACAGTCAGATAAACACCCCCCCCCCCCCCCCCCCCCCCCCCCCCCGTCATTCGACACCACTCTATGAGTCATTAACGACTTCCTCGCCATCTGTTTCCTGTACATCAAAGGACCCCCGACGGTTAACACACCCATCAATCTGGTCGATATCCGGTGTTTCCTGACACAGAGGTCAGGTTCCCACGCCCATCCCACAGCTGTCCAAGTCATTAACCCAGTATGTATTCGAAGTAGGTCAAGGTTAGCGTCCCCGTGACGTCATTAGGCCACGCTTAGAGGTCAGCCAATCAGAAGAGGCCACGCCCCTTAGAGGTCAACCAATCAGAGCGCAGGTCAGGTCACGTGACCTAGCTCATTTGCATACATGGTACCCAAGTGCCGGGTCTACTACTGGTATGTGTGTGTGTGGTGTGTGTGTGTGTGTGTGTGTGTGTGTGTGTGTGTGTGTGTACATATATGTGTGTGTGTGTGTGTGTGTGTGTGTGTGTGTGTGTATACATATGTATATGTGTGTATATGTATATAACGGTCAATCGTAACTGGAAATTATGTTTCATCTTGGCTAATTAGCAAACATGACAGAAAAATGTGTTAAGTAAGGTGTTTTTGTTGTATGACGTCCAATGAAAGAATAAGAAATAAATGATGAGTCAACAATCTGTTCGATGCGCCCACAGCATTCGTGAAAAACACAAACAGTCAAAATGGAAATTCACAAGCAGGGTCGTCTGATGAAATCACATGTTCAGTAGCACGTATGCCCTCCATGTGTACCCACAACTGCAAGGCAACGCCTCCTCGTTGACTGCCTGATGCGTGTAAAGACTGCATTAGGGATACGGCGCCATTGGTCTACTAATGAGGCACCATGTTCCTACAAAGTCTGTGGAGGGTTCCTCAGAGTGCGTAGGCTTCTTCTAAGCACACCCCAGACGTACTTGATGGGATTCAGGTCGGGAGACCTTGAAGACCATTCCATGACATTGATGCCAGCGTTCCTCTGGTAATCCGTTGTCAAGATGGCCGTGTAGGGTCTGGCGTTGTCATGCCATCTTTCAGATCAGGCCTAGACCATGAGCTGCCACGAAGGTCGCATGATCCTGGGCCAGGACCTGGTCGCGGTATGCATCAGCGTTTTGGTTGCCATGGATGACAAAAAGTTGAGAACGGCCACTTTCACAGAAATCACCCCAAACCACTACACTCCCGCCTCGGAAGCTGTCAACTTGACTGACACAACACTGAGCATGACGTTCACCACGTCGTCTCCAAATCGGCAAATCGCAGTGTGGTCTTGATTCATAGCTAAACACGACTCTATTCCATTCCCTCTGAGTCCATCGCAAGTGGCATTTTGCTTACAATTGACGTTGACGTCGATGAAATTGGGTCAAAATGGTTCCAACATATGGGCGTGGTGCTTGGAAGTGAGCGGTTCGCAGCCGATTTCGGTTCGTTTGCGCGGACATCCGGCATCAGAAAAGTTCATTACTGGCGGCTGTAGCTGCCGTGAAATGGTTGCGGAGTTCATGTATCACAATATGACGGTCATCATACTGTGACGTCACACGTGGTCTACCCGGTCGGGGGCGACTAGCTGTGGTGCCCGTTTGTTGTACTCGTGTCCGCAGATCATAAATTGCCCGTCAACTGCAACTCAACGCGTGCAGCATGCCGACGGCACGTTCACGCTGCTCATTTGTGAGGCGTGGCAACGAAACAAGTCGTAACAAATATCGTTTTAATGTGTTTTTTCATTGTGTCAAACTACTGTAAGCAAATAATGATGAAAACGCATGTGAAATAATAGTCACGTGACCAGTGGCACGTGCAAAACCACGTTTGCCTCAATGGTGTTGTGCACGTGCTATGGATCGGGTCACGTGGGCTGTGATGGGCTTCAAATGTAGTGTCGTAATTGTCATTACAATATTTATTGGTGATAAAATACCTGCTTTCAACACTCATTGACTTTATTCAAATTTTAGATTGTTAAGTTTTTAATTTGACTCAGTATATTATCTTTGTGAGACATATTCTGCATTGGTGTAATTTGCATTACTGTTGGACGACTTGACACTTACAAGCCAATGACCTTGTCGATAGTAAATATGGCGTATTTAACACACAAAATGAAGTCACGTAGTTTTAAAACGTTTGTGTTTACGGCTTTGTGTTTTCAATGTTAAACTTGTAATAAAACGTTAGTTTAATGCAATACATTGTAGATTGTTTTAAACTAGCATATATAACTTTCTATATACATACATGTGTACGTATAATGCATATCGAAAATGAAGGTCTTTAAAAAAGAAATTGCTATGTGATAATAACGGGTAGCTAGTTTACTATCCTCTATATATGAGGAAGGAAATCAACAACGTATAACGAAAGCTAAGTGAAAATTTGGTCTACCTTTGTTTATGAAACGACAATATTCACAGTGAACAAACTAGTATAGGGGGAGGACAATCGTTGGACGAAATCAGAAAATCGATGTATTCATTAAAAAACGATTGAGGGCAGTTTGCGACCAAGATGATGGACATATTGACCACCTTTTCAAGAAAATAAAAGTAGATAAAATGTCACGAAGATTCGGTCGTCGCATTTTAAATATTTACAATTTTGAATCTGTTGCTATTTTAACAACATTTAACCTATGAGCCTACAATTTGCACAGAATATGACAAATATTAGTGTTCGGAGTTCGGTTATAACAGGGAGCAGCTAAAGTATGTGATGTTTTAACGGAGAAATGCCGTCCAAAAATAGACTACAGCTTGTTTCCATAACCATTACTTCTCAGACGAACGTGCGTTTTCAGAATTATAAACAGTGCATTTTGGAATATTACAAAAATCTGGATGATCTGAACCACTTCATGTGTACGAAAATTAATATTCTAAATAAATAAAGGTAAATACTTCTAATTTAAACTATCAGAGACGACTTTAATGGCGAAAACTACGTCGTAGCGTTTAGAAACTAGAGTCTGTCGTTGAATAACAATGGGCTTAACTATTTAACAACAGTAACTCGGGGACATTGCAATATGTATCATGAGGGAAATACAAATACATAATTAATATACATGACAAGAGCACGCAGTATCGTAGAATATATATAACTAAAAATTAACACCTGATACGTAATCAAAATGGCTGAAAAATATAATAGAATATAGTAGATGTTAAACTACACCCCAGCACAAAAAATACATCGACACAAAATAGGTAAAATGTACAAAAGAGAAGTATCAGTTCTCAAGTTCACATGACAATGTTTTGTTTTCCAATGGTGCATTACACAAAGACAACATTCCTTTTATTAAATAAAGCACATTAAAAATAGGATTAGTTATATAATGTTTTAATATATAGAGAGCATTGTAATTGTTTCCAAATTTGGATTTTTAAAACTGAATAAATATCTGAATTCGTCTTCAATATGAATATTACAAAGTTTACATAGCATTTTACTTTAGAAAGGGAATACAGACATGTTTTATGTAACGACGCACTCAACGCATCTTATTTACAGTTACATGGCGTCGAATTTACTTTAGGAATGCTAAACCATATACTTGTTTTGGGCGGTAATCTTAAATTTGACATCCAGTATCTACTTTGGTACGATTATGGTACGATAATCTCGTCAAATAGGTTCGAAGCAAATTTTCGTTTTCTCCGAAGTGGTCAAACTAAGCCCACAGATAAAAGCAGATGGTGAATGACAGGTGTGTGGTACGTATAGCCACAATAGACAAGCACCTATCGCGGTTGGAGAGACCAGGACTGGGACGTGGAGGTGGACAGCAAACTAGTTGTCAGATCGGGAAGAAATGAAATGAAATTCAAGGGAGTAAAAGGAAAGGGTCAGTGGGATAAAAAAAAACATAGTTTTGAATAGTGCATAAAAGTAGTCCCTAGAAGCGTTTAGAATATCCGGAAAAAAAAGAAAAAAACCCCACTGCTGTATGAATGGATCACCCAGTCGCATCAGATGCCTCTACTAATACTCCAATTCTAAAACCAGTCATGCAGTATGTTCCTGGGACGCAGCATGTAGGACTGATCTTGTAATAAAAAAAAAAAAAGCATTTAGAGTAAATTTCCCCATACGACCTAAAATTTCCATATATTCGAATACTTGAAAATTAGTGAGCAAATATTCAAATATTTGGACCGAACATTACAAGATATATTTCTAGTTTTCAGTGTGAACTATTAAGATCACAGTCCACACACATTGAGCCAATGTATGTGAATTGTCGGTTTTGTGTAATTAATATATATATATATATATATATATATATATATATATATATATATATATATATATTTATTTATTTATTTATTTACACACACACACACACACACACACACACACACACACACACACACACACACACACACACACATACACACACACACACACAATGCATATACGTACGTACGACATTATTGGAAGGTAGAATCTGGTTTGGGTTTCTCTGAAGTAATATGAACATGGCAGGGTAATGATATTGCGTGTTTTTCATCTCAAAATGTATTATGCAGTTCTTCATGTATTTCATATGCGTCTATTATGAGACTCCTTCATGAAAGGGTTTTTGGTTTGTTTCATTATGTCTTGTGTCTGAAGTAATATGAACATGGCAGAGTAATGATATTGCGTGTCTTTCATCTCAAAATGCGCTATGCAGTTCTACATGTATTTCATATGCGTCTATTATGAGACTCCTTCATGAAATAGTTTTTGGTTTGTTTCATTATGTCTTGTCTCTGAAGTAATATGAATATGGCAGGGTAATGATATTGCGTGTCTTTCATCTCAAAATGTGTTATGCAGTTCTACATGTATTTCATGTGCGTCTATTATGAGACTCCTTCATGAAAGGGTTTTTGGTTTGTTTCACTAGGTTTCTTCTTTCTTTTTTCTACGTTCACTTTACTGTACCCAACTGATATTTTGATTAGCAAATTACAATATACAATTAATTGCGTCTTACATATATATATATATATATATATATATATATACTACAAAAAAACAGGTCATAAATGTAACATCAAAGGGTGTCTACCATACGATATAGTGGGCTTTCTTATTATTTATTATTTATAATCTGTTATTTATTGTTTGTACTATAAGGCGAGCCTGTTTTAATTATTATTTTGTTTTGTTGTTTTTTTGGGGGGGGGGGGGGGGGGGGTAAAGGTCAATGATGCAGTATTCGACTGCGATACATCATTGTTTTTGCCAGCATTTTATATAGCAGACACACATTGGGTGGCGTAGGCGGGGAAGCGGGCGGGGTTATGTTCTATAAGTGATAATTTCCTCTTTTAGCTAGGTGGGTTATTTGATGGCCGCGAAATATAAATTGTGCTAGGGAAAACACGTTGTGTGATTTGGGGGGACGGGGGGTGGGGGTGGGGTGGATGCGTGATTCGGGGAATTGTTTTGTGATTTAGGGCATGGCTGTGTGATTTGGGGGATGGTTGTGTGATTTGGGGGATGGCTGGTTGCTTTTGTGTGGTCGTCGGATTACAACGCTGATCCTCGTTTGTCAATAATGTGACTTTATTGCCCGCGTCCCAACCACTGCTCCACGACTGGTATATTCCAGACGAATTTTAGAGGATTTGTTTTCTGTATGGGCAGGACGTAGATTAAAGGTCAAGCGCTAGCTTGATGCGCTGTCGGTTTCGGATCGACCCCCATCGGGGGCCTTTTGAACTATTTATATTCCCAGCCAATGCACCACGAACAGGCATATCAAAGGTCGTGATATGTGCTGCCCCGTGTGTGGGATATATATAAAAGATTCCTTGCTACTAATGGAAAAACGTAGCAAATTTCCTGACTAAGACTATATGTTAAAATTACAAAATGTTTGACACCCAATAACCGATGATATTTGCTATGCACCATCCCCATAGACATGGTAACACAAACCACTGCCTTTGATTCTTGTTGCAATGGCTGGAACGAGAAATAGCCCAATGGGCCCAACGACAAGGTAGTGATTCCTTACTGCTAATGCATATATATGTGTTAGAAGAGTCAGGTGTTTGCCGATGTTTTGTTGTTAAACAAAGAGATCTGGGGCTGGACGTAGCCTAGTGGTAAAGCGCTCGCTAGATGCGCGTCGGCTTGGGATCGATCCCCGTCGGTGGGTTCATTGGGCGATTTCTCGTTCCATCGAGTGGACCACGACTGGTACGTCAAAAGCCGTGGTATGTTCTACACTGTATGTGTGTGGTGGTGTACGTGCGTGTGTGTGTTGTGTGTGTTGTGTGTTGTGTGTGTGTATGTTTGTGGTGGTTTTGTGTGTGTGGTGCTGGTGGTGGTAGTGGTGGTGTGTGTGTACATGTGTGTGTGTGTGTGTGTGTGTGCGTGTGATGTGTGTGTGGTGGTGGTTTTGTGTGTGTGGTGCTGGTGGTGGTGGTGGTGTGTGTATATGTGTGTATGGGGGGTGGGTGTGTGTCTGTTGTTCTTACCAGCTAGTGCACCACGACTGTGGGCTGGTGCATATAAAAAATCCCTTTTTATTCATAGGAAAAAATAAATTTAGCGGGTTTGCTCTTTAAGACTATATGTCAAAATTACCAAATATTTAACATCGAATAGCCGATGATGAATATATCAATGTGCTCTAGTGGGGTCGTTAAACCAAACAACCTTTATATATACATGTACTTAAATGAAAATTACATATTCGCGTTGAATGCACTTTAAAATAAGTGGACAAGAAACAACATTTGTTTTATCGCGAGAGGTCTATGGTATCCAGCCCCCCAAGGCACCCCCCACCCCAACCCGCACCTTTATTAAAGACTCCGTGAACGTGAACAGTATTCCAATGAAAGACTAGTATTTATACAGACATTTCTTCTATAAGGCTCATCCATAATACTACAACGTTCAATATATCGATCATTCCATTTGCAGAGATAAATTGATTATTTCTCTTTGTCTGTCTTCAAACCGTTCAAATCGCTAATACAAATTTTGCGCCAGTGAATTATGACGGAGTTCCTCACATCATTTGCCAACTTTGTGGCTAATACTAAAATCATTCCTGTTAGTATTTAAAGAGACATATCCAGGTTTTTAAACACTGAGACATATTTTGTACTATTATACCTGTCTTTGATAATTGAAATCACACTTTACTTAGATTTTATTGTTTATATTATCCATTTCCGTACACGTGAAGTGTTTTTGGTCATCCTGGTGTTTTTAATATCACAAAATGCATTTCTCATATGTTTTAGTGTTTATAAACTAGGGCATGTCCCTTTAAGTGTTATAATCTGCTGTCACGTGTCCTGTTTTGTACACGAGGCATACTAATAACACTAATAAAACAGTTGATTACTAAATGCGAAGAAGTAAGCGCGTTGACGTAATTAAACGCTTCGTGTATTTAGATATATCCAGAACGAAGGTAATGTTTTATTTAACGACGAACTCAGCACATTTTATTTACAGTTATATGGCGTCGGACATATGGTTAAGGACCACACACATATTGAGAGAGGAAACCCGCTGTCGCTACTTCAGGGGCTACCCTTTTCGATTGGCAGCAAGGAATCGTTTATATGCACAATCCCATATACAGGATACCACATACCACGGCCTTTGATGTACCAGTCGTTGTGCCGTGGCTGGAGCTAGACATATATCCAGAAAAAGTCTCCGTCCTGGCAATTATACAAATCAAACCGCTCCTAATCACAGGGTTGGACTGAACAGTTGACATTTCATTTAAATTCATTCATTTAAACTTAGTTTCGTGCTTATAGCCAATTAAGGTTCAATCACGATGTCCTGGGCACACACCTCAGCTATCTGGGCTGTCTGTCCAGAACAGTTGGGTTAGTGGCTAGTGAAAGAGATATGGGTGTAGTGGGCTTACACCTACCCACTGAGTCGGTAGAACTCGCTCCATGTGGGATCCGGCACCAGGCTGCGATTACCAGCTTTACGTCCGATGACTTAACCACGATAACAACGAGGCCGGTTATAGCCAATTGTCGTGTTCTTAGGTAATATACGTAGCAGTGAACGCGTGAATGATGTATACTATATTCCTACACATTCTACGTTCAACGACAACAATCGACGCTTAGACTCACAAGCGATCTGACTGGTTTCCGACGTGGTCACGTGATTTGACGAGAAGCGCAGAAACAGTCTTGCGAGCAATCGAGCGCCGTATTTGGCTACACAAGTAGATCACGTGACACCAGTAACTAGGCGCTGACACAATAATGTTCTTGTCTCGTTAAGCTTAATTTTCCGATTACTTAATCCATAAAATTAAAACTGTATATAAGATTTTCTTGCTTTTATTATTTCATGTTTTGCAATGCACTAATTAATTACTTCAACGACAGTCTCCAAAGAATTAATAACATTTTTAATCATCATTGCCCCGCTTCTTTTTTAGTTCGTTTTGTTTGCTGTTGTGTATGTATGTGTGTCTTTCTTTGAAGTAATTATCTATCATATTCGCACTGCTTTAAATACGTATGTAATACGTTTTCATGCAGGTCTTTAATAATGATTTTTTGGGATTACCGTGGTCTTATACACTCGTATGAGGCAGTCACAAATGGCATATATAATCGTACATCACATGCATTGTTATTACATAAAGGATACAGCACGCAACCAACCTTTAATAAGACCAATCCAATCTCTTGTAATACTACAAAGTTCTAAATTAACATTTTTTTTTATTATTATAAGTCAGTTTTGTGGTTGGGAAGACGACAGGGGTGGTGACTTGTAGGGTGGGAGCGGACACTGTATCAAACCCCGCCGTTACCCTTTTTGTCTTTATTACGACTGCGCTCTCTCCATACCTTGATACCAGCCGCAGTTTATCTGTGCCTGATTATTAAAATATGTTATGTTACACAACGGTTATCAAGCACAGCAGATATAGCGATTCCTAAATTTAACAGAATATACCATTAATGCGATATTGCTAGGTTTTTATGTCTTTCAATTGTTCGATTTTATTTTAGTATAGACACCCCAAAAAAGAAACGCAGCACACTGTTTGCTGACATATTAAGACTAATTTGTTCTCATACAGTGTTTTATTTTTCTGGCTACAAATGTTTAAAACCAGATCTTAATATATAGAAACCGCAGTTTAAATATGCCTGATTATTAAAACCTGTTATGTTATACATCGGTTATCAAAACAGATATAGCGATTCCTAAATTTAACAGAATATACATTTAATGCGATATTGCTGGGGGGTTTTAAATGTCTTTTTAGGAATAGACACCACCAAAACAGAAATGCAACGTTGTTTGGTAACATAAATTAGATTGTTCTTGTAGTGTTGTTGTGTTTGGGTGGGTTTGTCCTAGCTACAAATGTGTAAAACCATACCTTTATACAAACCGCAGTTTAAATATGCATCATTGTTCGAGTTTGGTTTTTTAAACTTTTTTTCAGTATTTACCATACATGTTGATAAATAGTATAGACACCGCCAAAAGAAATGCACCACGCTCTGTGGTAACATTAATTTGACTAAGTTGTTTTAGCAGTGTTTAGTATGTTTACGAACGTGTAAAATCATTATCGCAAACGAAATAAACACAGGTCATTATTATAGGATATTAAACGAGCTTCCATTTCGCAACATGTTTATGTCCCGAGTGAGATAATGTCCACGAAGGACATAAACATGATATGAAATAGTAGCGAGTTATTATCATATTTATTACCCATAATGGTTCTTAATTTATATCACTCAACTCGTTTGGTTGTAAGGCGTCAATCGATGACGTCATCGTGTGACGGCAAAGAGTCACGTACCACTTGGCGTTATAGTGTGACGTATCACTTAGATATGTACCAAGGTAGTTTTAACCATATGGGTAATAAAATAACATATATCCTTCATATTAGTAACCACATACAATGTGCCACATACAACTGCGCATATCCTTAGTAGTCATATGTTAGACCAGTAACTATCTAATAATATACTAAACAAGGAAATAAACACGATTTTAATACTTGTGTTGTTTCAAAATAAAATTAACTCGGTGAATAGGCTGTCAAAATGAACCTACCCTATTAACAAAAGACAGCCAATTTACACAGACAAAGAGACTAAATTAATTCAATCTGAGCCTGTCCTAACAGCAATGGAATATTGACCACCCCACTCTAAGAAGACATAGGAATCGGGGTCGGCTCCTACTACTCTTTTCTAGACTTTACTTTGTTTTATTGTGATACCATCTCGTATCCTCCGGAGTCGGGCCCGTCCGCACCACTATACCAACCCATGACGACTGGACTATACACTAGTCTGATTCTCTCTCTCGTTCAGACGGATCCGGCTTCTCAAGATCTGTATTTCAGCACAGCACTACACTTTCAACGTCTATTGACAGTCAAACTAGTGGTTTTCTTGACGGGATGCAACCCATATCGTCCCTACAAGCTGTGTACCCTAATGACCTTAACGAGGCCACTAACGTGGACATATAGATCGGATTTAAACTTTTATACCTTCGTTCAAAAGTTTATGTCGAAATTACTTCTTTTTTTAATATTATTAAATGGTCCGATCCTCTCTCCTTTCTCTTATTTATTTTTGGATTGTCCTTCTAAAATACTCCAAATTATATAAATATTCGACCGAGCAGTCAATTATTTTTATTTTGGGCTTGTAACTTTTTATTTTAAATCTATTAACTTTTTTACTAATTGCTATTTTCAAAATTCTGCCCATTTTCAACAATACCCCTGTCCCCCTTCATCCCGAGTCAGGCCACCGATCTTATCTAATATCTAATTACCCGTTCTAATTTAGCGACTAAATTTAATGAGTAGAATTTTCTTTATTAATTATATTAATTCGAGATGCGCATCAAAATTTTAAAGGCCCACTATTTAATTTTTGGATGTAAATTTCAAAATTGTCCACTTAATTTTGTTCTGTCCCGGGACAAGCCCCTGGCTATCCAAAGACAGGCCCAGGGACGGACATGCTCGATATGGTATATGAACATGTGAAAAATATTCGTGTTAATTAAAGGTGCACCCTTGCATTACCATGTTAAAGCTTCGTTCACTGATGCAAATAGAAACGCAATCACAATGTTAAAACGCATGTGATTTCGCTGTCAATGGTTATCATTTTATTTACGGTTATATAGTGTCAGACATATGGATAAGGACCACACATATATCGAGAGGAAGGAAACATTTGACGCACTCAACACACATTATTTACGGTTATATGGCGTCAGACATATGGTTAAGGACCACACAGATATTGAGAGAGGAAACCCGCTGTCGCCACTTCACGGGCTACTCTTTTCGATTAACAGCAACTGATCTTTTATATGCACCATCCCACAGACAGTGTAGTACATATCATGACCTTTAATATGCCAGTCGTGGTGCACTGGCTGGAACGACAAATAGCCCAATAATTATTGACCCACAGACGCGGATCGATCCTAAACCGACCGCGCATCAAGCGAGCGCTTTACCACTGATCTACGTCGTCACAGATAATACGCCGTTTCACATTTTGCTTGAAATAATTTACGCAACGACCATATGTGCCTTATTTTTGTTGTCTTTTTTTACGTTTCACTGTACCCACCCTCTTTTTCAAGTTAGGTACGCCATGTTGCTCTACCCTTTCATTTCTGCCATTCATTTGTAGTTGATTATTATTTTATTTTTGAAAAACGAAACAAACTGTTTCAAGAGACAAATACGGACATGCGCAGAAGAAGAAATAATGATTGACAGATTAAGAAGTTAATTATGGTTAAGGCGTGTTCGTTAAAATCAGGCCGCCATCCACTGGTCAACAAGAGTACCAATCCGGTAAAGCCACTTGGGCTGCACCCATTTAATCGACAGGGATGTCATCATGTTGTAATGCATTGGACGGTGCAGTATGCAGAAGAGTACGTCATTATTTTACCTTTTCCGTATATTTGTCTTCCACCATAGCGATTCGGTGATAATTGGAACTGGTATACAAGTCTACGGACAATGCAAACACATTATTGGTATCCATCGGCAAGAAATAAAACGGTAATTAAAGGGGCACGCCCTAGTTACGGCTAGTTGTTAACCATTACGGCGTTGTTTTTCGCTATTAAACCCATTTTTTCACAAATAAAATTGCACTTTACTTACATTTTATTATTTAGAATACAAATGTCCATTCACCTGAAGTGCTTTTTGGTAATCCTGGTAATCCTGATGTTTGTAAAACCACGAAATGCATTTTTTGTATTTCTTAAAATGCCGCGCGCACTCTAGAAAAAACCGTTAAGCAAGCGAGGTCCAATCTATTTTTTAGAGGGAATCTTCCTGTTTAAACGTCACAGACGTTGGTATACCACGTGACCGTTATCATTTTGGTTCGGTTTGTTTTCTCGTGCACGGTTCGCGCAATCAACATCCGATTTGTTGTCGTTTGCTTGTTGTTCATTTGTGAGATATTTCTTCACAGTGCGTGAACATTTTCAGTAACAATAAAGTTCAGACAAGTAAGTGTCTCAATACAAAACGTTACAAACCCTTAAAACCAATATTCTGGATACAACCAGGACAGAACAGTTGGAACATGTCCAGGACAGGTGAAAGGAACGCACCCCAAGTCTGTGAAATTTGTCGTGACGTAGGCATTGTTGTGCTTCGAGCGACATCTACCGGTGACATCAGAATACTAACTTTCAAAAATATTTCAAGCAATTGGGACATGGGGATTCCCATGGAATTTATCGATATAAAACCTGCTTTTTCACTCCATTTGATAAAAACGTGATCTAAGTGTGCTACAGGTTTGTAGATTAACCAAATTATAATTTATTTTCGCTGGATGGAACTAGGGTGTGCGGCTTTAAAGAGGTATTTTGATGAGAACTATTTTATTGAATGAATGAATGAATGTTTAACGACACCCCAGCACGAAAAATACATCGGTTATTGGGTGTCAAACTATGGTAATGCAAATAAATAAAGTGATGATCAACATCAATATAAAAATTCAAGACTTAAACAAAAACAGTGTAAAGAACTGTACAAAAACACAAATATCACAGAATTTTACGGATACAGAATTTTACTAAAAACTTCAATTTTGTGCTGTATTGGCCATTCTCAAAGAGAATGTTACACCCCTGCACCACGGTGAGGTTACAGCACGCGCAGGGGCTATTTTATTGAACACTACAGAATATCGTGTGTACAATAGGTAGCATATACACGTATTACAGATGTACAATGTGGATTAGAGAAAATGTATTTAGCAACCGTGTGTGTACAATCATACAGTCCGTAGCTGGCATGCATGTGTAACAATAGCACACACGCGGACAATACTCTGATATATTGATATATATATATATATATATATATATATATATATATATATATATATATATATATATATATATATATAGATAGATAGATAGACAGATAGATAGGCATGTAGATATAAAGATATATATAGAGATGGGCATATACTAGTATAAATATAAATATATATAGTCTGACTGTCAACGTGTTTCCCACTACCCATCCCACATGATGATATCCCGGTTCTTCTTTCACAAACAAATATTTTGATCACTGGTATATTTGTGTGATATCTCCCTTCATCATTTCTTCTTGTCTTGTCTTACTCTCTGTCTCCCCCCCCCCCCCCCCTCTCATTCTCATCTTCTCTCCTCTCTCCCCCCCTCTCTCTCTCTCTCTCTCTCTCTCTCTCTCTCTCTCTCTCTCTCTCTCTCTCTCTCTCTCTCTCTCTCTCTCTCTCTCTCTCTCTCTCTCTCTCTCTCTCTCTCTCTCTCTCTCTCTGTGTATGTATCGTCAGTATCATATATTAGGAATAGAAATTGTATTATTTTGATTCCTAATATATTACATTGACGATACAAAAATACAGAAGTGTAATAATATCTGTATCATATAATCTCAAGCTTAACACAACGTGATTTGTAAACTGTATACGCAACTTTAATTTCAGTCAGCCAGTACTCGATATTCAAACGGCGTATGACTATATGTCGCCGTGTCTTTTAAAAGGAATATATTTACTTTAAAATAAACCAGTACATGCCACGTATGTATATATGTTTACTAGTATAATATGTATGTTTGTTAAAGTTTATTTTGTTTAACGACACGACTAGAGCACATTGATTTATTAACGACTGGTATATCAAAGGCCGTGGTATTTGCTATCATGTATGTGGGATGGTGCATGTAAGATGGGTTTCGCTAAACTACTCATTAGCCCTGTTGCAATTTACAAATTGTATATCAATCACAGTGCACGGCGTTAAGATATATGGGGTTAATTATTGTAAGAATTACTGGGGTTAATTTTAAATTCGTAGTTCAAGTTTAAGTGGGAAAATTAAGCCATATATAATAGTTTCTACTTGGGAGGGGAGATACTGTTCCGTCTTTGTGTTATTAACATGCCCAAGTGTCTGTCCCAGTGCTGTGATAAGAGAGTGTTTATATGTTTACTTGTTGGGACCAGGGACGAAGGGTTGTCTGATGGGGATTAAGGGGGTGGGATGGGGGGAGGGGAGTTTCGGGCGGTGGTGGAGGCGGGGTTTTCTGAGTGTTTGTTTAATGAGTTGTTTCCAGGGGGTGGGGTGGGGGGGGGGGGGGGGGGTAGTATGGGCACCACTAGAACACGTTGATTCATTAACCATCGGCTGGTCGACATTTAATTCTACATAGTTTTCCCCATAGTTTACTATGACAAACGGAAACACTTCAGATGAACAGTAATAATGCAAGACAGACCCATTCAATATGGCGGTAATTTTTCAAGATGGCCGCCATGTTTTCCAACCATTGTCTGTTATTGACATACATACATAATAATACTTTTGTCTGATTTTAGCTATCTCGGTGACTTTGTATGTACTAGTATTTAAAAGCATATTGGAAGTAATTGTGATATTTAAAATGCCATCAGAATTAATGTTTTTATTCAAAACGGCTGCCATATTTCCAGCAAACATAGTTACCAGCTACAATAGAAGAGCATAAGCCAGTACCAGTATACCTTGTTCCATAACCAAACCTCTTTATGATGAAACATACACAGATAAACTCCCTCCGTGAGACGTTCTTCAAATCCAATCAATGGACCACTTGAATTTTCAATATGATAGTCATATTTCAAGATGGCCGCCATACTGTCCTACAAATGTTCATTATTAAGATGTATTTTAATATAATGTTTTTTGTATTATTCATTTTATGTTGTTTTTATATGTTTAGAAACGTAACATCTGATATGTAAACCAAACAAAAAACAACATCTGACGTTGGAAGTGACAAATACTGTGGATCAGTGTATGACAACGTCCATAAAACATGGCCACCTACTATTGGCACTACTGAAAGAGCAATAACAGAAATTACCTTTCAAATGGTGATACAAGCAAGAAATCTTGCATAAATGAGTTCCTAAATTTCCATCAATGATTCACTTAACATTCTAAATGGGAGACCAGCAAGATAACCGCCATCTTATTTCACGAATGTTCATTATTGACATTAATAACGTTAGCAAAATTTAATCGTTTTATATATTTAAACGTATGCTGAACCTCTTCTTTCTGATAATTATAGTACTATTAGAATATACTTTTCTTTCAAAATGGCTGCAGTGTGTCCACGAATCACAGGCACAAGCTACCTTCATTAAAATATCAATTGCTGAACATAAGCAAGTACACGTGCACCTTTTTCTGTACCTTATCACAAACCTTTACCGATATCATGTCTTATCAATATCCTGTTTAAATAGCTTGCTAATTAGCTAACTGCATTATTAGTATATATGTTAAATGTATTATTATTTCCCAGTTGTTTCTTAACGAATATATAAATGTTCCTCTGATATTCAGTTTAATCATTTATAATACGAATACATTACTCTGTGTTATCTTTTTCTTCACCTCAACAAAAAGCAATGACGAAGGCTACATATACTATCCGCTTATCCCCATCATCATAGCCATCACGGGAATAAGTTTTCTTCAACGATACCCTCCTCGGCGTCTTGTTTTTTGTTTACCCAGAGGGCAATTATAGGTGTACCCGACCCGTCGTGTTATTGTTGGCATGACCATATCGGTACATTGATTGGATCCTAGTAATAATATAGACTTGTATAACCCTGGCATTTGTTATCATGGCTCGAAATGTAAATCCAATGTGACTGCAGGTTTGCTTCAGTTAAAATCTGTAACAAGTAGGGACAACTGGTAACATTTAAATCTCTTCTTGGAATCATCTTTGAATAGAGATGTACTTTGATGTGTTCAGGTGGTTTTGTGAAGAGCAGTCATGCTTTCATCCAAAACCAAAAAAAAACCCATCTGCCCCTGGAGTAATAGTACTTACTGAATTTGCCCCCTGGGTATTGGATTCTCTCTATGCATTATATGGATGGATGTGGCATTGCGAAGGTGAAAGGGATACAAGCTAATTACAGGAAAGTGGCATCGAAAGATATCGAGGGATTAGTGCCAGAACTCATTATACGGTGAATTATAAAATAAATGAGTTAATCACCTTGTCAGCATCAAGGGAAGGTGTACTATCATTTCACCATGTCTCATTCAAACCAATCATTGATTTATGCATTTATACATCTGAACACAAACCTATTATCTGGTATGTCCATTTCCACTACCTTGTAGTGCTTAGACATCTGAAATGTGTCATAATGTGTGTTGTTAATTAATTGCTGAATAAATGCTGGTGATGTAAATAGTTTAATCAGAAATGCTTAAACGGAGTGTATTTACAGAGGTCATTTAGTTGTATAGAAGAAACACATAGTTGAGAAAATATTAACCAAACAGAGAAAGAGAGAAAATTATTTTAGTTTGAACCGTGACTATGTGTACTAGAGAAAACTAAATTAATTTGCTGGGGGGGGGGGGGGGGGGGGGGGGGGCGTAGCCCAGTAGAAAAAAATACTCGCCTGGTGTACGGTCAGTTTAGGATCGATCTCTGTGGAATCATTGGATTATTTCTCCTTCCAGCCAGTGCTTAAAAACTGGTTTTACAAAGTCCATGGTATGTTCAGATTCGCCCACGGACCGATCATCGTGTTGTGCAACAAATTAATTATAGCTATGTCTTTCAGAGTTGTTATTTCTTTATACAGATGCCTTGGTGCTGATAAAAAATAGTAGCCCATACAATATATCTGTGGTCATTAGCCACATGTCTGACACCACATACCTGTAGTTAAAATGTGAT